>NC_134703.1:239082516-239165016 GCF_043290135.1 Rhipicephalus microplus
GTGAGATGCAGTGTTTTTCACCTTTACAAGTTGGGAACTGCGATATCTAATGTGAAAGCGCTTGAAACCGTCGTAAAGTTGTAGAAAGCAATGTAAAGTAACGAGTAAAACGTTTTCTAACGATAGAAGTGCGAAGGTTATGTTAGGTTGAGTTATGTTAGTTTAAGCTAGGTAGCGTCGTGAAACCACCAAAAACGACGTCATCTAACGAGATAATGTTGTTTTATTGCGAGTACGAAACTGCGATAGGTAAAATGTTGTGAAAGCACACAAAACGGCATGAACAAGCCAAATACTGCGTGTTGTACCGTTACAAGTGCGAAACTGCTATGTTGTGACATTCTCGGTAAAGCGCATGCAAGTATCGTGAAACCTTAAAGAACGATGTCATTTAGCGAGATACAGCATTCTGTACTGTAATAAGTTGCTGAGAAACTGTGAGGTCAAGCAAATATCGTAATTGTGAACGAAACAGTGTAATTGAGCGTCTTTATATACAAGTGCGAATGTTAGGTTAGGTTGACATATCAACCGTCGTAAAACCGCATTAAACAATGTCACTTAGTGAGATGTAGTGTTTTTCAACATTACAAGTCGGGAACTACGATATCTAATGTGAAAGCGCATGAAACCGTCGTAATCTTGTAAAAACATTGTAAAGTTGCGAGTAAAACGTTTTCTAACGATAGAAGTGCGAAGGTTAGGTTAGGTTGGGTTAGTTTAAGCTAGGTAGCGTCGTGAAACTACCAAAAACGACGTCATCTAACGAGATAGTGTTGTTTTATTGCGAGTATTAAACTCCGATAGGTGAAATGTTGTGAAAGCACACAAAACGGCATGAACAAGCCAAATACTGCGTGTTATACCGTTACAAGTGCGAAACTGCTATATTGTGATATTCTCGTTAAAGCGCATGCAAGCATCGTGAAACCTTAAAGAACAATGTCATTTAGCGAGATACAGCGTTCCGTACTGCAATATGTTGGTGAAAAACTGTGAGGTTATGCAAATATCGTAATTGTGAACAAAACAGTGTAATAGAGCGTTTTTAGATACAAGTGCGAATGTTAGGTTAGGTTAAGATATGAACCGTCGTAAAACCGCATTAAACAATGTCAATTAGTGAGATGCAGTGTTTTTCACCATTAAAAGTGGGGAACTGCGATATCTAATGTGAAAGCGCTTGCAAACGTCGTTAGGTTAGGTTAGGTTAGGTTACGTTAGGTTAGGTTTGGTTAGGTTAGGTTAGGTTAGGTTAGGTTATGTTAGGTTAGGTTGGGTTAGGTTAGGTTAGGTTAAGAGATGAACCGCGCTAAAACCGCATTAAACAATGTCACTTAGTGAGATGCAGTGTTTTTCACCTTTACAAGTTGAGAACTGCGATATCTAATGTGAAAGCGCTTGAAACCGTCGTAATGTTGTAGAAAGCAATGTAAAGTAGCGAGTAAAACGTTTTCTAACTATAGAAGCGCGAAGGTTATGTTAGGTTGAGTTATGTTAGTTTAAGCTAGGTAGCGTCGTGAAACCACCAAAAACGACGTCATTTAACGAGATAGTGTTGTTTTATTGCGAGTACGAAACTGCGATAGGTAAAATGTTGTGAAAGCACACAAAACGGCATGAACAAGCCAAATACTGCGTGTTGTACCGTTACAAGTGCGAAACTGCTATGTTGTGATATTCTCGTTAAAGCGCATGCAAGCATCGTGAAACCTTAAAGAACGATGTCATTTAGCGAGATACAGCGTTCTGTACTGCAATAAGTTGGTGAAAAACTGTGAGGTTATGCAAATATCGTAATTGTGAACAAAACAGTGTAATAGAGCGTTTTTCAATACAAGTGCGAATGTTAGGTTAGCTTGACATATCAACCGTCGTAAAACCGCATTCAACAATGTCACTTAGTGAGATGTAGTGTTTTTCAACAGTACAAGTCGGGAACTACGATATCTAATGTGAAAGCGCATGAAACCGTCCTAATCTTGTAGAAAACATTGTAAAGTTGCGAGTAAAACGTTTTCTAACGATAGAAGTGCGAAGGTTAGGTTAGGTTAGGTTAGTTTAAGCTAGGTAGCGTCGTGAAACTACCAAAAACGACGTCATCTAACGAGATAGTGTTGTTTTATTGCGAGTATTAAACTGCGATAGGTGAAATGTTGTGAAAGCACACAAAACGGCATGAACAAGCCAAATACTGCGTGTTCTACCGTTACAAGTGCGAAACTGCTATATTGTGATATTCTCGTTAAAGCGCATGCAAGCATCGTGAAACCTTAAAGAACAATGTCATTTAGCGAGATACAGCGTTCTGTACTGCAATAAGTTGGTGAAAAACTGTGAGGTTATGCAAATATCGTAATTGTGAACGAAACAGTGTAATAGAGCGTTTTTCAATACAAGTACGAATGTTAGGTTAGGTTAAGATATGAACCGTCGTAAAACCGCATTAAACAATGTCACTTAGTGAGATGCAGTGTTTTTCACCATCACAAGTCGGGAACTGCGATATCTAATGTGAAAGCGCTTGCAAACGTCGTTAGGTTAGGTTAGGTTAGGTTAGGTTAGGTTACGTTAGGTTAGGTTTTGTTAGGTTATGTTAGGTTAGGTTATGTTAAGTTAGGTTGGGTTAGGTTAGGTTAGGTTAGGTTAGGTTAAGATATGAACCGCGCTAAAACCGCATTAAACAATGTCACTTAGTGAGATGCAGTGTTTTTCACCTTTACAAGTTGAGAACTGCGATATCTAATGTGAAAGCGCTTGAAACCATCGTAATGTTGTAGAAAGCAATGTAAAGTAGCGAGTAAAACGTTTTCTAACGATAGAAGTGCGAAGGTTATGTTAGGTTGAGTTATGTTAGTTTAAGCTAGGTAGCGTCGTGAAACCACTAAAAAACGACGTGATTTAACGAGATAGTGTTGTTTTATTGCGAGTACGAAACTGCGATAGGTAAAATGTTGTGAAAGCACACAAAACGGCATGAACAAGCCAAATACTGCGTGTTGTACCGTTACAAGTGCGAAACTGCTATGTTGTGACATTCTCGGTAAAGCGCATGCAAGTATCGTGAAACCTTAAAGAACGATGTCATTTAGCGAGATACAGCGTTCTGTACTGTAATAAGTTGGTGAGAAACTGTGAGGTCAAGCAAATATCGTAATTGTGAATGAAACAGTGTAATTGAGCGTCTTTAGATACAAGTGCGAATGTTAGGTTAGGTTCACATATCAACCGTCGTAAAACCGCATTAAACAATGTCACTTAGTGAGATGTAGTGTTTTTCAACATTACAAGTCGGGAACTACGATATCTAATGTGAAAGCGCATGAAACCGTCGTAATCTTGTAGAAAACATTGTAAAGTTGCGAGTAAAACGTTTTCTAACAATAGAAGTGCGAAGGTTAGGTTAGGTTGGGTTAGTTTAAGCTAGGTAGCGTCGTGAAACTACCAAAAACGACGTCATCTAACGAGATAGTGTTGTTTTATTGCGAGTATTAAACTGCGATAGGTGAAATGTTGTGCAAGCACACAAAACGGCATGAACAAGCCAAATACTGCGTGTTCTACCGTTACAAGTGAGAAACTTCTATATTGTGATATTCTCGTTAAAGCGCATGCAAGCATCGTGAAACCCTAAAGAACAATGTCATTTAGCGAGATACAGCGTTCTGTACTGCAATAAGTTGGTGAAAAACTGTGAGGTTATGCAAATATCGTAATTGTGAACGAAACAGTGTAATAGAGTGTTTTTCAATACAAGTGCGAATGTTAGGTTAGGTTAAGATATGAACCGTCGTAAAACCGCATTAAACAATGTCAATTAGTGAGATGCAGTGTTTTTCACCATTAAAAGTGGGGAACTGCGATATCTAATGTGAAAGCGCTTGCAACCGTCGTTAGGTTAGGTTAGGTTAGGTTAGGTTTGGTTAGGTTAGGTTAGGTTAGGTTAGGTTAGATTAGGTTGGGTTGAGTTGGGTTAGGTTAGGTTAGGTTAGGTTAGGTTAGGTTAGGTTAGGTTACGTTAGGTTAGGTTAGGTTAGGTTACGTTAGGTTAGGTTAGGTTAGGTAAGGATAATTTGGTTAGGTTAGGTAAGGTTAGGTTAGGTTAGGTTAGGTTGGGTTGGGTGTTGTTGGGTTGGGTTGGGTTAGGTTGGGTTAGGTTAGGTTAGGTTACGTTAGGTTAGGTTAGGTTAGGTTAGGTTACGTTAGGTTATGTTAGGTTAGGTTAGGTTAAGTTAGGTTAGGTTAGGTCAGGTAAGGTTAGGTTACGTTAGAATAGGTTAGGTTAGGTTAGGTTACGTTAGGTTACGTTAGGTTAGGTTAAGTTAGGTTAGGTTAGGTTTGGTTAGGTTAGGTTAGTTTAGCTTAGGTTAGGTTAGGTTGGGTTGGGTTGGGTTAGGTTGGGTTAGGTTAGGTTAGGTTAGGTTGGGTTAGGTTAGTTTAGGTTAGGTTAGGTTAGGTTAGGTTGGATTGGGTTGGGTTAGGTTAGGTTAGGTTAGGTAAGGTTAGGTTAGGTTAGGTTAGGTTACGTTAGGTTAAGGTATGAACCGTCGTAAAACCGCATTAAACAATGTCACTTAGTGAGATGCAGTGTTTTTCACCTTTACAAGTTGGGAACTGTGATATCTAATGTGAAAGCGCTTGAAACCGTCGTAATGTTGTAGAAAGCAATATAAAGTAGCGAGTAAAACGTTTTCTAACGATAGAAGTGCGAAGGTTATGTTAGGTTGAGTTATGTTAGTTTAAGCTACGTAGCGTCGTGAGACCACCAAAAAGGACGTCATCTAACGAGATAGTGTTGTTTTATTGCATGTACAAAACTGCAATAGGTGAAATGTTGTGAAAGTACACAAAACGGCTTGAACAAGCCAGATACTGCGTGTTGTACCGTTACAAGTGCGAAACTGCTTTATTGTGATATTCTCGTTAAAGCGCATGCAAGTATCGTGAAACCTTAAAGAACGATGTCATTTAGCGAGATACAGCGTTCTGTACTGTAATAAGTTGGTGAGAAACTGTGAGGTCAAGCAAATATCGTAATTGTGAACGAAACAGTGTAATTGAGCGTATTTAGATACAAGTGCGAATGTTAGGTTAGGTTGAGATATCAACCGTCGTAAAACCGCATTAAACAATGTCACTTAGTGAGATGTAGTGTTTTTCAACATTACAAGTCGGGAACTACGATATCTAATGTGAAAGCGCATGAAACCGTCGTAATGTTGTAGAAAGCAATGTAAAGTAGCGAGTAAAACGTTTTCTAACGATAGAAGTGCGAAGGTTATGTTAGGTTGAGTTATGTTAGTTTAAGCTACGTAGCGTCGTGAGACCACCAAAAAGGACGTCATCTAACGAGATAGTGTTGTTTTATTGCATGTACGTAAATGCAATAGGTGAAATGTTGTGAAGGTACACAAAACGGCTTGAACAAGCCAGATACTGCGTGTTGTACCGTTACAAGTGCGAAACTGCTATAATGTGATATTCTTGTTAAAGCGCATGCAAGCATCGTGAAACCTTAAAGAACGATGTCCTTTAGCGAGATACAGCGTTCTGTACTGCAATAAGTTGGTGAAAAACTGTGAGGTTATGCAAATATCGTAATTGTGAACGAAACAGTGTAATAGAGCGTTTTTAATTACAAGTACGAATGTTAGGTTAGGTTAAGATATGAACCGTCGTAAAACCGCATTAAACAATGTCACTTAGTGAGATGCAGTGTTTTTCACCATTACAAGTCGGGAACTGCGATATCTAATGTCAAAGCGCTTGCAAACGTCGTTAGGTTAGGTTAGGTTAGGTTAGGTCAGGTAAGGTTAGGTTACGTTAGAATAGGTTAGGTTAGGTTAGGTTACGTTAGGTTAGGTTAAGTTAGGTTAGGTTAGGTTTGGTTAGGTTAGGTTAGGTTAGCTAAGGTTAGGTTAGGTTGGGTTGGGTTGGGTTAGGTTGGGTTAGGTTAGGTTAGGTTAGGTTAGGTTGGGTTAGGTTAGTTTAGGTTAGGTTAGGTTAGGTTAGGTTGGGTTGGGTTGGGTTAGGTTAGGTTAGGTTAGGTAAGGTTAGGTTAGGTTAGGTTAGGTTACGTTAGGTTAAGGTATGAACCGTCGTAAAACCGCATTAAACAATGTCACTTAGTGAGATTCAGTGTTTTTCACCTTTACAATTTGGGAACTGTGATATCTAATGTGAAAGCGCTTGAAACCGTCGTAAAGTTGTAGAAAGCAATGTAAAGTAACGAGTAAAACGTTTTCTAACGATAGAAGTGCGAAGGTTATGTTAGGTTGAGTTATGTTAGTTTAAGCTAGGTAGCGTCGTGAAACCACCAAAAACGACGTCATCTAACGAGATAATGTTGTTTTATTGCGAGTACGAAACTGCGATAGGTAAAATGTTGAGAAAGCACACAAAACGGCATGAACAAGCCAAATACTGGGTGTTGTACCGTTACAAGTGCGAAACTGCTATGTTGTGACATTCTCGGTAAAGCGCATGCAAGTATCGTGAAACCTTAAAGAACGATGTCATTTAGCGAGGTACAGCGTTCTGTACTGTAATAAGTTGGTGAGGAACTGTGAGGTCAAGCAAATATCGTAATTGTGAACGAAACAGTGTAATTGAGCGTCTTTAGATACAAGTGCGAATGTTAGGTTAGGTTGACATATCAACCGTCGTAAAACCGCATTAAACAATGTCACTTAGTGAGATGTAGTGTTTTTCAACATTACAAGTCGGGAACTACGATATCTAATGTGAAAGCGCATGAAACCGTCGTAATCTTGTAGAAAACATTGTGAAGTTGCGAATAAAACGTTTTCTAACGATAGAAGTGCGAAGGTTAGGTTAGGTTGGGTTAGTTTAAGCTAGGTAGCGTCGTGAAACTACCAAAAACGACGTCATCTAACGAGATAGTGTTGTTTTATTGCGAGTATTAAACTGCGATAGGTGAAATGTTGTGAAAGCACACAAAACGGCATGAACAAGCCAAATACTGCGTGTTCTACCGTTACAAGTGCGAAACTGCTATATTGTGATATTCTCGTTAAAGCGCATGCAACCATCGTGAAACCCTAAAGAACAATGTCATTTAGCGAGATACAGCGTTCTGTACTGCAATAAGTTGGTGAAAAACTGTGAGGTTATGCAAATATCGTAATTGTGAACGAAACAGTGTAATTGAGCGTTTTTCAATACAAGTACGAATGTTAGGTTAGGTCAAGATATGAACCGTCGTAAAACCGCATTAAACAATGTCACTTAGTGAGATGCAGTGTTTTTCACCATTACAAGTCGGGAACTGCGATATCTAATGTGAAAGCGCTTGCAAACGTCGTTAGGCTAGGTTAGGTTAGGTTAGGTTACGTTAGGTTAGGTTTGGTTAGGTTAGGTTAGGTTAGGTTAGGTTATGTTAGGTTAGGTTGGGTTAGGTTAGGTTAGGTTACGTTAGGTTAAGGTATGAACCGTCGTAAAACCGCATTAAACAATGTCACTTAGTGAGATGCAGTGTTTTTCACCTTTACAAGTTGGGAACTGCGATATCTAATGTGAAAGCGCTTGAAACCGTCGTAAAGTTGTAGAAAGCAATGTAAAGTAACGAGTAAAACGTTTTCTAACGATAGAAGTGCGAAGGTTATGTTAGGGTGAGTTGTGTTAGTTTAAGCTAGGTAGCGTCGTGAAACCACCAAAAACGACGTCATCTAACGAGATAATGTTGTTTTATTGCGAGTACGAAACTGCGATAGGTAAAATGTTGTGAAAGCACACAAAACGGCATGAACAAGCCAAATACTGCGTGTTGTACCGTTACAAGTGCGAAACTGCTATGTTGTGACATTCTCGGTAAAGCGCATGCAAGTATCGTGAAACCTTAAAGAACAATGTCATTTAGCGAGATACAGCGTTCTGTACTGTAATAAGTTGGTGAGAAACTGTGAGGTCAAGCATATATCGTAATTGTGAACGAAACAGTGTAATTGAGCGTCTTTATATACAAGTGCGAATGTTAGGTTAGGTTGACATATCAACCGTCGTAAAACCGCATTAAACAATGTCACTTAGTGAGATGTAGTGTTTTTCAACATTACAAGTCGGGAACTACGATATCTAATGTGAAAGCGCATGAAACCGTCGTAATCTTGTAGAAAACATTGTAAAGTTGCGAGTAAAACGTTTTCTAACGATAGAAGTGCGAAGGTTAGGTTAGGTTGGGTTAGTTTAAGCTAGGTAGCGTCGTGAAACTACCAAAAACGACGTCATCTAACGAGATAGTGTTGTTTTATAGCGAGTATTAAACTGCGATAGGTGAAATGTTGTGAAAGCACACAAAACGGCATGAACAAGCCAAATACTGCGTGTTCTACCGTTACAAGTGCGAAACTGCTATATTGTGATATTCTCGTTAAAGCGCATGCAAGCATCGTGAAACCTTAAAGAACAATGTCATTTAGCGAGATACAGCGTTCTGTACTGCAATAAGTTGGTGAAAAACTGTGAGGTTATGCAAATATCGTAATTGTGAACAAAACAGTGTAATAGAGCGTTTTTAGATACAAGTGCGAATGTTAGGTTAGGTTAAGATATGAACCGTCGTAAAACCGCATTAAACAATGTCAATTAGTGAGATGCAGTGTTTTTCACCATTAAAAGTGGGGAACTGCGATATCTAATGTGAAAGCGCTTGCAAACGTCGTTAGGTTAGGTTAGGTTAGGTTAGGTTAGGTTAGGTTACGTTAGGTTAGGTTTGGTTAGGTTAGGTTAGGTTAGGTTATGTTAGGTTAGGTTGGGTTAGGTTAGGTTAGGTTAAGATATGAACCGCGCTAAAACCGCATTAAACAATGTCACTTAGTGAGATGCAGTGTTTTTCACCTTTACAAGTTGGGAACTGCGATATCTAATGTGAAAGCGCTTGAAACCGTCGTAAAGTTGTAGAAAGCAATGTAAAGTAACGAGTAAAACGTTTTCTAACGATAGAAGTGCGAAGGTTATGTTAGGTTGAGTTATGTTAGTTTAAGCTAGGTAGCGTCGTGAAACCACCAAAAACGACGTCATCTAACGAGATAATGTTGTTTTATTGCGAGTACGAAACTGCGATAGGTAAAATGTTGTGAAAGCACACAAAACGGCATGAACAAGCCAAATACTGCGTGTTGTACCGTTACAAGTGCGAAACTGCTATGTTGTGACATTCTCGGTAAAGCGCATGCAAGTATCGTGAAACCTTAAAGAACGATGTCATTTAGCGAGATACAGCGTTCTGTACTGTAATAAGTTGGTGCGAAACTGTGAGGTCAAGCAAATATCGTAATTGTGAACGAAACAGTGTAATTGAGCGTCTTTATATACAAGTGCGAATGTTAGGTTAGGTTAAGATATGAACCGTCGTAAAACCGCATTAAACAATGTCAATTAGTGAGATGCAGTGTTTTTCACCATTAAAAGTGGGGAACTGCGATATCTAATGTGAAAGCGCTTGCAAACGTCGTTAGGTTAGGTTAGGTTAGGTTAGGTTACGTTAGGTTAGGTTTTGTTAGGTTAGGTTAGGTTAGGTTATGTTAGGTTAGGTTGGGTTAGGTTAGGTTAGGTTAAGATATGAACCGCGCTAAAACCGCATTAAACAATGTCACTTAGTGAGATGCAGTGTTTTTCACCTTTACAAGTTAAGAACTGCGATATCTAATGTGAAAGCGCTTGAAACCGTCGTAATGTTGTAGAAAGCAGTGTAAAGTAGCGAGTAAAACGTTTTCTAACGATAGAAGTGCGAAGGTTATGTTAGGTTGAGGTATGTTAGTTTAAGCTAGGTAGCGTCGTGAAACCACCAAAAACGACGTCATTTAACGAGATAGTGTTTTTTTATTGCGAGTACGAAACTGCGATAGGTAAAATGTTGTGAAAGCACACAAAACGGCATGAACAAGCCAAATACTGCGTGTTGTACCGTTACAAGCGCGAAACTGCTATGTTGTGATATTCTCGTTAAAGCGCATGCAAGCATCGTGAAACCTTAAAGAACGATGTCATTTAGCGAGATACAGCGTTCTGTACTGCAATAAGTTGGTGAAAAACTGTGAGGTTATGCAAATATCGTAATTGTGAACAAAACAGTGTAATAGAGCGTTTTTCAGTACAAGTGCGAATGTTAGGTTAGGTTGACATATCAACCGTCGTAAAACCGCATTAAACAATGTCACTTAGTGAGATGTAGTGTTTTTCAACAGTACAAGTCGGGAACTACGATATCTAATGTGAAAGCGCATGAAACCGTCGTAATCTTGTAGAAAACATTGTAAAGTTGCGAGTAAAACGTTTTCTAACGATAGAAGTGCGAAGGTTAGGTTAGGTTAGGTTAGTTTAAGCTAGGTAGCGTCGTGAAACTACCAAAAACAACGTCATCTAACGAGATAGTGTTGTTTTATTGCGAGTACGAAACTGCGATAGGTGAAATGTTGTGAAAGCACACAAAACGGCATGAACAAGCCAAATACTGCGTGTTGTACCGTTACAAGTGCGAAACTGCTATGTGTTGATATTCTCGTTAAAGCGCATGCAAGCATCGTGAAACCTTAAAGAACGATGTCATTTAGCGAGATACAGCGTTCTG
Source organism: Rhipicephalus microplus (assembly GCF_043290135.1). Lineage (NCBI taxonomy): Eukaryota > Metazoa > Arthropoda > Arachnida > Ixodida > Ixodidae > Rhipicephalus > Rhipicephalus microplus. Next base: position 239,093,105 of record NC_134703.1, read on the forward strand.
TACTGCAATAAGTTGGTGAAAAACTGTGAGGTTATGCAAATATCCTAATTGTGAACGAAACAGTGTAATAGAGCGTTTTTTAATACAAGTGCGAATGTTAGGTTAGGTTAAGATATGAACCGTCGTAAAACCGCATTAAACAATGTCACTTAGTGAGATGCAGTGTTTTTCACCATTACAAGTCGGGAACTGCGATATCTAATGTGAAAGCGCTTGCAAACGTCGTTAGGTTAGGTTAGGTTAGGTTAGGTTAGGTTACGTTAGGTTAGGTTAGGTTAGGTTTGGTTAGGTTAGGTTAGGTTAGGTTAGGGATGTTAGGTAAGGTTTGGTTAGGTTAGGTTAGGTTGGGTTAGGTAAGGTTAGGTTAGGTTAAGATATGAACCGCGCTAAAACCGCATTAAACAATGTCACTTAGTGAGATGCTGTGTTTTTCACCATTACAAGTCGGGAACTGCGATATCTAATGCGAAAGCGCTTGCAAACGTCGTTAGGTTAGGTTAGGTTAGGTTAGGTTAGGTTACGATAGGTTAGGTTTGGTTAGGTTAGGTTAGGTTAGGTTATGTTAGGTTAGGTTGGGTTAGGTTAGGTTAGGTTAGGTTAGGGATGTTAGGTAAGGTTTGGTTAGGTTAGGTTAGGTTGGGTTAGGTAAGGTTAGGTTAGGTTAAGATATGAACCGCGCTAAAACCACATTAAACAATGTCACTTAGTGAGATGCAGTGTTTTTCACCTTTACAAGTTGGGAACTGCGATATCTAATGTGAAAGCGCATGAAACCATCGTAATCTTGTAGAAAACATTGTAAAGTGGTGAGTAAAACGTTTTCTAACGATAGAAGTTCGAAGGTTAGGTTAGGTTAGGTTAGTTTAAGCTAGGTAGCGTCGTGAAACTACCAAAAACGACGTCATCTAACGAGATAGTGTTGTTTTATAGCGAGTATTAAACTGCGATAGGTGAAATGTTGTGAAAGCACACAAAACGGCATGAACAAGCCAAATACTGCGTGTTCTACCGTTACAAGTGTGAAACTGCTATATTGTGATATTCTCGTTAAAGCGCATGCAAGCATCGTGAAACCTTAAAGAACACTGTCATTTAGCGAGATACAACGTTCTGTACTGCAATAAGTTGGTGAAAAACTGTGAGGTTATGCAAATATTGTAATTGTGAACAAAACAGTGTAATAGAGCGTTTTTAGATACAAGTGCGAATGTTAGGTTAGGTTAAGATATGAACCGTCGTAAAACCGCATTAAACAATGTCACTTAGTGAGATGTAGTGTTTTTCAACATTACAAGTCGGGAACTACGATATCTAATGTGAAAGCGCATGAAACCGTCGTAATCTTGTAGAAAACATTGTAAAGTGGTGAGTAAAACGTTTTCTAACGATAGAAGTGCGAAGGTTAGGTTAGGTTAGGTTAGTTTAGGCTAGGTAGCGTCGTGAAACTACCAAAAACGACGTCATCTAACGAGATAGTGTTGTTTTATAGCGAGTATTAAACTGCGATAGGTGAAATGTTGTGAAAGCACACAAAACGGCATGAACAAGCCAAATACTGCGTGTTCTACCGTTACAAGTGCGAAACTGCTATATTGTGATATTCTCGTTAAAGCGCATGCAAGCATCGTGAAACCTTAAAGAACAATGTCATTTAGCGAGATACAACGTTCTGTACTGCAATAAGTTGGTGAGAAACTGTGAGGTTATGCAAATATGGTAATTGTGAACAAAACAGTGTAATAGAGCGTTTTTAGATACAAGTGCGAATGTTAGGTTAGGTTAAGATATGAACCGTCGTAAAACCGCTTTAAACAAATGTCAATTAGTGAGATGCAGTGTTTTTCACCATTAAAAGTCGGGAACTGCGATATCTAATATGAAAGCGCTTGCAGACGTCGTTAGGTTAGGTTAGGTTAGGTTAGGTTACGTTAGGTTAGGTTTGGTTAGGTTAGGTTAGGTTAGGTTATGTTAGGTTAGGTTAAGTTAGGTTAGGTCAGGTTACGTTAGGTTAAGGTATGAACCGTCGTAAAACCGCATTAAACAATGTCACTTAGTGAGATGCAGTGTTTTTCACCTTTACAAGTTGGGAACTGCGATATCTACAGTGAAAGCACTTGAAACCGTCGTAATGTTGTAGAAAGCAATGTAAAGTAGCGAGTAAAACGTTTTCTAACGATAGAAGTGCGAAGGTTATGTTAGGTTGAGTTATGTTAGTTTAAGCTAGGTAGCGTCGTGAAACCACCAAAAACGACGTCATCTAACGAGATAGTGTTGTTTTATTGCGAGTACGCAACTGCGATAGGTAAAATGTTGTGAAAGCACACAAAACGGCATGAACAAGCCAAATACTGCGTGTTGTACCGTTACAAGTGCGAAACTGCTATGTTTTGACATTCTCGGTAAAGCGCATGCAAGTATCGTGAAACCTTAAAGAACGATGTCATTTAGCGAGATACAGCGTTCTTTACTGTAATAAGTTGGTGAGAAACTGTGAGGTCAAGCAAATATCGTAATTGTGAACGAAACAGTGTAATTGAGCGTCTTTAGATACAAGTGCGAATGTTAGGTTAGGTTGACATATCAACCGTCGTAAAACCGCATTAAACAATCTCACTTAGTGAGATGTAGTGTTTTTCAAAATTACAAGTCGGGAACTACGATATCTAATGTGAAAGCGCATGAAACCGTCGTAATCTTGTAGAAAACATTGTAAAGTTGCGAATAAAACGTTTTCTAACGATAGAAGTGCGAAGGTTAGGTTAGGTTATGTTAGGTTAAGCTAGGTAGCGTCGTGAAACTACCAAAAACGACGTCATCTAACGAGATAGTGTTGTTTTATTGCGAGTATTAAACTGCGATAGGTGAAATGTTGTGAAAGCACACAAAAAGGAATGAACAAGCCAAACACTGCGTGTTCTACCGTTACAAGTGCGAAACTGCTATATTGTGATATTCTCGTTAAAGCGCATGCAAGCATCGTGAAACCTTAAAAAACAATGTCATTTAGGAAGATACAGCGTTCTGTACTGCAATAAGTTGGTGAAAAACTGTGAGGTTATGCAAATATCGTAATTGTGAACAAAACAGTGTAATAGAGCGTTTTTAGATACAAGTGCGAATGTTAGGTTAGGTTAAGATATGAACCGTCGTAAAACCGCATTAAACAATGTCAATTAGTGAGATGCAGTGTTTTTCACCATTAAAAGTGGGGAACTGCGATATCTAATGTGAAAGCGCTTGCAACCGTCGTTAGGTTAGGTTAGGTTAGGTTAGGTTAGGTTTGGTTAGGTTAGGTTAGGTTAGGTTAGGTTAGGTTAGATTAGGTTAGGTTGGGTTGAGTTGGGTTAGGTTAGGTTAGGTTAGGTTAGGTTAGGTTGGGTTAGGTTAGGTTAGGTTAGGTTACGTTAGGTTAGGTTAGGTTACGTTAGGTTAGGTTAGGTTACGTTAGGTTAGGTTAGGTTAGGTAAGGATAATTTGGTTAGGTTAGGAAAGGTTAGGTTAGGTTAGGTTAGGTTGGGTTGGGTGTTGTTGGGTTGGGTTGGGTTGGGTTAGGTTGGGTTAGGTTAGGTTAGGTTACGTTAGGCTAGGTTAGGTTAGGTTAGGTTACGTTAGGTAATGTTAGGTTAGGTTAGGTTACGTTAGGTTAGGTTAGGTCAGGTAAGGTTAGGTTACGTTAGAATAGGTTAGGTTAGGTTAGGTTACGTTAGGTTAGGTTAGGTTAGGTTAGGTTAGGTTTGGTTAGGTTAGGTTAGGTTAGCTTAGGTTAGGTTAGGTTGGGTTGGGTTGGGTTAGGTTGGGTTAGGTTAGGTTAGGTTAGGTTAGGTTGGGTTAGGTTAGTTTAGGTTAGGTTAGGTTAGGTTAGGTTGAGTCGGGTTGGGTTAGGTTAGGTTAGGTTAGGTAAGGTTAGGTTAGGTTAGGTTACGTTAGGTTAAGGTATGAACCATCGTAAAACCGCATTAAACAATGTCACTTAGTGAGATGCAGTGTTTTTCACCTTTACAAGTTGGGAACTGTGATATCTAATGTGAAAGCGCTTGAAACCGTCGTAATGTTGTAGAAAGCAATGTAAAGTAGCGAGTAAAACGTTTTCTAACGATAGAAGTGCGAAGGTTATGTTAGGTTGAGTTATGTTAGTTTAAGCTAGGTAGCGTCGTGAAACCACCAAAAACGACGTCATCTAACGAGATAGTGTTGTTTTATTGCGAGTACGAAACTGCGATAGGTAAAATGTGAAAGCACACAAAACGGCATGAACAAGCCAAATACTGCGTGTTGTACCGTTACAAGTGCGAAACTGCTATGTTTTGACATTCTCGGTAAAGCGCATGCAAGTATCGTGAAACCTTAAAGAACGATGTCATTTAGCGAGATACAGCGTTCTGTACAGTAATAAGTTGGTGAGAAACTGTGAGGTCAAGCAAATATCGTAATTGTGAACGAAACAGTGTAATTGAGCGTCTTTAGATACAAGTGCGAATGTTAGGTTAGGTTGACATATCAACCGTCGTAAAACCGCATTAAACAATGTTACTTAGTGAGATGTAGTGTTTTTCAACATTACAAGTCGGGAACTACGATATCTAATGTGAAAGCGCATGAAATCGTCGTAATCTTGTAGAAAACATTGTAAAGTTGCGAGTAAAACGTTTTCTAACGATAGAAGTGCGAAGGTTAGGTTAGGTTAGGTTAGTTTAAGCTAGGTAGCGTCGTGAAACTACCAAAAACGACGTCATCTAACGAGATAGTGTTGTTTTATAGCGAGTATTAAACTGCGATAGGTGAAATGCTGTGAAAGCACACAAAACGGCATGAACAAGCCAAATACTGCGTGTTCTACCGTTACAAGTGCGAAACTGCTATATTGTGATATTCTCGTTAAAGCGCACGCAAGCATCGTGAAACCTTAAAGAACAATGTCATTTAGCGAGATACAACGTTCTGTACTGCAATAAGTTGGTGAAAAACTGTGAGGTTATGCAAATATGGTAATTGTGAACAAAACAGTGTAATAGAGCGGTTTTAGATACAAGTGCGAATGTTAGGTTAGGTTAAGATATGAACCGTCGTAAAACCGCATTAAACAATGTCAATTAGTGAGATGCAGTGTTTTTCACCATTAAAAGTCGGGAACTGCGATATCTAATGTGAAAGCGCTTGCAACCGTCGTTAGGTTAGGTTAGGTTAGGTTAGGTTAGGTTTTGTTAGGTTAGGTTAGGTTAGGTTAGGTTAGATTAGGTTAGGTTGGGTTGAGTTGGGTTAGGTTAGGTTAGGTTATGTTAGGTTGGGTTAGGTTAGGTTAGGTTACGTTAGGTTAGGTTAGGTTACGTTAGGTTAGGTTAGGTTAGGTTACGTTAGGTTAGGTTAGGTTAGGTAAGGATAATTTGGTTAGGTTAGGTAAGGTTAGGTTAGGTTAGGTTAGGTTGGGTTGGGTGTTGTTGGTTTGGGTTGGGTTGGGTTGGGTTAGGTTGGGTTAGGTTAGGTTAGGTTACGTTAGGTTAGGTTAGGTTAGGTTAGGTTACGTTAGGTTATGTTAGGTTAGGTTAGGTTACGTTAGGTTAGGTTAGGTCAGGAAAGGTTAGGTTACGTTAGCATAGGTTAGGTTAGGTTAGGTTACGTTAGGTTAGGTCAAGTTAGGTTAGGTTTGGTTAGGTTAGCTTAGGTTAGGTTAGGTTGGGCTGGGTTGGGTTGGGTTAGGTTAGGTTAGGTTAGGCTAGGTTGGGTTAGGTTAGTTTAGGTTAGGTTAGGTTAGGTTAGGTTGGGTTGGGTTGGGTTAGGTTAGGTTAGGTTAGGTTAGGTAAGGTTAGGTTAGGTTAGGTTAGGTTACGTTAGGTTAAGGTATGAACCGTCGTAAAACCGCATTAAACAATGTCACTTAGTGAGATGCAGTGTTTTTCACCTTTACAAGTTGGGAACTGCGATATCTAATGTGAAAGCGCTTGCAAACGTCGTTAGGTTAGGTTAGGTTTGGTTAGGTTAGGTTAGGTTACGATAGGTTAGGTTAGGTTAGGTTACGTTAGGTTAGGTTAGGTTAGGTTACGTTAGGTTAGGTTAGGTTAAGATATGAACCGCGCTAAAACCGCATTAAACAATGTCACTTAGTGAGATGCAGTGTTTTTCACCTTTACAAGTTGAGAACTGCGATATCTAATGTGAAAGCGCTTGAAACCGTCGTAATGTTGTAGAAAGCAATGTAAAGTAGCGAGTAAAACGTTTTCTAACGATAGAAGTGCGAAGGTTATGTTAGGTTGAGTTATGTTAGTTTAGGCTAGGTAGCGTCGTGAAACCATCAAAAACGACGTCATTTAACGAGATAGTGTTGTTTTATTGCGAGTACGAAACTGCGATAGGTAAAATGTTGTGAAAGCACACAAAACGGCATGAACAAGCCAAATACTGCGTGTTGTACCGTTACAAGTGCGAAACTGCTATGTTGTGATATTCTCGTTAAAGCGCATGCAAGCATCGTGAAACCTTAAAGAACGATGTCATTTAGCGAGATACAGCGTTCTGTACTGCAATAAGTTGGTGAAAAACTGTGAGGTTATGCAAATATTGTAATTGTGAACAAAACAGTGTAATAGAGCGTTTTTCAATACAAGTGCGAATGTTAGGTTAGGTTGACATATCAACCGTCGTAAAACCGCATTAAACAATGTCACTTTGTGAGATGTAGTGTTTTTCAACAGTACAAGTTGGGAACTACGATATCTAATGTGAAAGCGCATGAAACCGTCGTAATCTTGTAGAAAACATTGTAAAGTTGCGAGTAAAACGTTTTCTAACGATAGAAGTGCGAAGGTTAGGTTAGGTTAGGTTAGTTTAAGCTAGGTAGCGTCGTGAAACTACCAAAAACAACGTCATCTAACGAGATAGTGTTGTTTTATTGCGAGTATGAAACTGCGATACGTGAAATGTTGTGAAAGCACACAAAACGGCATGAACAAGCCAAATACTGCGTGTTGTACCGTTACAAGTGCGAAACTGCTATGTTGTGATATTCTCGTTAAAGCGCATGCAAGCATCGTGAAACCTTAAAGAACGATGTCATTTAGCGAGATACAGCGTTCTGTACTGCAATAAGTTGGTGAAAAACTGTGAGGTTATGCAAATATCCTAATTGTGAACGAAACAGTGTAATAGAGCGTTTTTTAATACAAGTGCGAATGTTAGGTTAGGTTAAGATATGAACCGTCGTAAAACCGCATTAAACAATGTCACTTAGTGAGATGCAGTGTTTTTCACCATTACAAGTCGGGAACTGCGATATCTAATGTGAAAGCGCTTGCAAACGTCGTTAGGTTAGGTTAGGTTAGGTTAGGTTAGGTTAGGTTAGGTTAGGTTACGTTAGGTTAGGTTAGGTTAGGTTTGGTTAGGTTAGGTTAGGTTAGGTTAGGTTAGGGATGTTAGGTAAGGTTTGGTTAGGTTAGGTTAGGTTAGGTTGGGTCAGGTAAGGTTAGGTTAGGTTAAGATATGAACCGCGCTAAAACCGCATTAAACAATGTCACTTAGTGAGATGCTGTGTTTTTCACCATTACAAGTCGGGAACTGCGATATCTAATGCGAAAGCGCTTGCAAACGTCGTTAGGTTAGGTTAGGTTTGGTTAGGTTAGGTTAGGTTACGATAGGTTAGGTTAGGTTAGGTTACGTTAGGTTAGGTTAGGTTAGGTTACGTTAGGTTAGGTTAGGTTAGGTAAGGATAATTTGGTTAGGTTAGGTAAGGTTAGGTTAGGTTAGGTTAGGTTGGGTTGGGTGTTGTTGGGTTGGGTTGGGTTGGGTTAGGTTGGGTTAGGTTAGGTTAGGTTACGTTAGGCTAGGTTAGGTTAGGTTAGGTTACGTTAGGTAATGTTAGGTTAGGTTAGGTTACGTTAGGTTAGGTTAGGTCAGGTAAGGTTAGGTTACGTTAGAATAGGTTAGGTAAGGTTAGGTTACGTTAGGTTAGGTTAAGTTAGGTTAGGTTAGGTTTGGTTAGGTTAGGTTAGGTTAGCTTAGGTTAGGTTGGGTTGGGTTGGGTTAGGTTGGGTTAGGTTAGGTTAGGTTAGGTTAGGTTGGGTTAGGTTAGTTTAGGTTAGGTTAGGTTAGGTTAGGTTAGGTTGGGTCGGGTTGGGTTAGGTTAGGTTAGGTTAGGTAAGGTTAGGTTAGGTTAGGTTAGGTTACGTTAGGTTAAGGTATGAACCATCGTAAAACCGCATTAAACAGTGTCACTTAGTGAGATGCAGTGTTTTTCACCTTTAAAGTTGGGAACTGTGATACCCAATGTGAAAGCGCTTGAAACCGTCGTAATGTTGTAGAAAGCAATGTAAAGTAGCGAGTAAAACGTTTTCTAACGATAGAAGTGCGAAGGTTATGTTAGGTTGAGTTATGTTAGTTTAAGCTAGGTAGCGTCGTGAAACTACCAAAAACGACGTCATCTAACGAGATAGTGTTGTTTTATAGCGAGTATTAAACTGCGATAGGTGAAATGTTGTGAAAGCACACAAAACGGCATGAACAAGCCAAATACTGCGTGTTCTACCGTTACAAGTGCGAAACTGCTATATTGTGATATTCTCGTTAAAGCGCATGCAAGCATCGTGAAACCTTAAAGAACAGTGTCATTTAGCGAGATACAACGTTCTGTACTGCAATAAGTTGGTGAAAAACTGTGAGGTTATGCAAATATGGTAATTGTGAACAAAACAGTGTAATAGAGCGTTTTTAGATACAAGTGCGAATGTTAGGTTAGGTTAAGATATGAACCGTCGTAAAACCGCATTAAACAATGTCAATTAGTGAGATGCAGTGTTTTTCACCATTAAATGTCGGGAACTGCGATATCTAATGTGAAAGCGCTTGCAACCGTCGTTAGGTTAGGTTAGGTTAGGTTAGGTTAGGTTTTGTTAGGTTAGGTTAGGATAGGTTAGGTTAGATTAGGTTAGGTTGGGTTGAGTTGGGTTAGGTTAGGTTACGTTAGGTTAGGTTAGGTTAGGTTAGGTTAGGTTACGTTAGGTTAGGTTAGGTTAGGTAAGGATAATTTGGTTAGGTTAGGTAAGGTTAGGTTAGGTTAGGTTAGGTTGGGTTGGGTGTTGTTGGTTTGGGTTGGGTTGGGTTAGGTTACGTTAGGTTAGGTTAGGTTAGGTTACGATAGGTTATGTTAGGTTAGGTTAGGTTAGGTTACGTTAGGTTAGGTTAGGTCAGGAAAGGTTAGGTTACGTTAGAATAGGTTAGGTTAGGTTAGGTTACGTTAGGTTAGGTTAAGTTAGGTTAGGTTTGGTTAGGTTAGCTTAGGTTAGGTTAGGTTGGGTTGGGTTGGGTTGGGTTAGGTTAGGTTAGGTTAGGCTAGGTTGGGTTAGGTTAGTTTAGGTTAGGTTAGGTTAGGTTAGGTTAGGTAAGGTTAGGTTAGGTTAGGTTACGTTAGGTTAAGGTATGAACCGTCGTAAAACCGCATTAAACAATGTCACTTAGTGAGATGCAGTGTTTTTCACCTTTACAAGTTGGGAACTGCGATATCTAATGTGAAAGCGCTTGCAAACGTCGTTAGGTTAGGTTAGGTTAGGTTAGGTTAGGTTAGGTTACGTTAGGTTAGGTTTTGTTAGGTTAGGTTAGGTTAGGTTATGTTAGGTTAGGTTGGGTTAGGTTAGGTTAGGTTAAGATATGAACCGCGCTAAAACCGCATTAAACAATGTCACTTAGTGAGATGCAGTGTTTTTCACCTTTACAAGTTGAGAACTGCGATATCTAATGTGAAAGCGCTTGAAACCGTCGTAATGTTGTAGAAAGCAATGTAAAGTAGCGAGTAAAACGTTTTCTAACGATAGAAGTGCGAAGGTTATGTTAGGTTGAGTTATGTTAGTTTAAGCTCGGTAGCGTCGTGAAACCACCAAAAACGACGTCATTTAACGAGATAGTGTTGTTTTATTGCGAGTACGAAACTGCGATAGGTAAAATGTTGTGAAAGCACACAAAACGGCATGAACAAGCCAAATACTGCGTGTTGTACCGTTACAAGTGCGAAACTGCTATGTTGTGATATTCTCGTTAAAGCGCATGCAAGCATCGTGAAACCTTAAAGAACGATGTCATTTAGCGAGATACAGCGTTCTGTACTGCAATAAGTTGGTGAAAAACTGTGAGGTTATGCAAATATCGTAATTGTGAACAAAACAGTGTAATAGAGCGTTTTTCAATACAAGTGCGAATGTTAGGTTAGGTTGACATATCAACCGTCGTAAAACCGCATTAAACAATGTCACTTAGTGAGATGTAGTGTTTTTCAACAGTACAAGTCGGGAACTACAATATCTAATGTGAAAGCGCATGAAACCGTCGTAATCTTGTAGAAAACATTGTAAAGTTGCGAGTAAAACGTTTTCTAACGATAGAAGTGCGAAGGTTAGGTTAGGTTAGGTTAGTTTAAGCTAGGTAGCGTCGTGAAACTACCAAAAACAACGTCATCTAACGAGATAGTGTTGTTTTATTGCGAGTACGAAACTGCGATAGGTGAAATGTTGTGAAAGCACACAAAACGGCATGAACAAGCCAAATACTGCGTGTTGTACCGTTACAAGTGCGAAACTGCTATGTTGTGATATTCTCGTTAAAGCGCATGCAAGCATCGTGAAACCTTAAAGAACGATGTCATTTAGCGAGATACAGCGTTCTGTACTGCAATAAGTTGGTGAAAAACTGTGAGGTTATGCAAATATCCTAATTGTGAACGAAACAGTGTAATAGAGCGTTTTTTAATACAAGTGCGAATGTTAGGTTAGGTTAAGATATGAACCGTCGTAAAACCGCATTAAACAATGTCACTTAGTGAGATGCAGTGTTTTTCACCATTACAAGTCGGGAACTGCGATATCTAATGTGAAAGCGCTTGCAAACGTCGTTAGGTTAGGTTAGGTTAGGTTAGGTTAGGTTAGGTTACGTTAGGTTAGGTTAGGTTAGGTTTGGTTAGGTTAGGTTAGGTTAGGTTAGGTTAGGGATGTTAGGTAAGGTTTGGTTAGGTTAAATTGGATTAGGTAAGGTTAGGTTAGGTTAAGATATGAACCGCGCTAAAACCGCATTAAACAATGTCACTTAGTGAGATGCTGTGTTTTTCACCATTACAAGTCGGGAACTGCGATATCTAATGCGAAAGCGCTTGCAAACGTCGTTAGGTTAGGTTAGGTTAGGTTAGGTTAGGTTACGTTAGGTTAGCTTTGGTTAGGTTAGGTTATGTTAGGTTAGGTTGGGTTAGGTTAGGTTAGGTTAGGTTAAGATATGAACCGCGCTAAAACCACATTAAACAATGTCACCTAGTGAGATGCAGTGTTTTTCACCTTTACAAGTTGGGAACTGCGATATCTAATGTGAAAGCGCATGAAACCGTCGTAATCTTGTAGAAAACATTGTAAAGTGGTGAGTAAAACGTTTTCTAACGATAGAAGTGCGAAGGTTAGGTTAGGTTAGGTTAGTTTAAGCTAGGTAGCGTCGTGAAACTACCAAAAACGACGTCATCTAACGAGATAGTGTTGTTTTATAGCGAGTATTAAACTGCGATAGGTGAAATGTGAAAGCACACAAAACGGCATGAACAAGCCAAATACTGCGTGTTCTATCGTTACAAGTGTGAAACTGCTATATTGTGATATTCTCGTTAAAGCGCATGCAAGCATCGTGAAACCTTAAAGAACACTGTCATTTAGCGATATACAACGTTCTGTACTGCAATAAGTTGGTGAAAAACTGTGAGGTTATGCAAATATTGTAATTGTGAACAAAACAGTGTAATAGAGCGTTTTTAGATACAAGTGCGAATGTTAGGTTAGGTTAAGATATGAACCGTCGTAAAACCGCATTAAACAATGTCACTTAGTGAGATGTAGTGTTTTTCAACATTACAAGTCGGGAACTACGATATCTAATGTGAAAGCGCATGAAACCGTCGTAATCTTGTAGAAAACATTGTAAAGTGGTGAGTAAAACGTTTTCTAACGATAGAAGTGCGAAGGTTAGGTTAGGTTAGGTTAGTTTAGGCTAGGTAGCGTCGTGAAACTACCAAAAACGACGTCATCTAACGAGATAGTGTTGTTTTATAGCGAGTATTAAACTGCGATAGGTGAAATGTTGTGAAAGCACACAAAACGGCATGAACAAGCCAAATACTGCGTGTTCTACCGTTACAAGTGCGAAACTGCTATATTGTGATATTCTCGTTAAAGCGCATGCAAGCATCGTGAAACCTTAAAGAACAATGTCATTTAGCGAGATACAACGTTCTGTACTGCAATAAGTTGGTGAGAAACTGTGAGGTTATGCAAATATGGTAATTGTGAACAAAACAGTGTAATAGAGCGTTTTTAGATACAAGTGCGAATGTTAGGTTAGGTTAAGATATGAACCGTCGTAAAACCGCATTAAACAAATGTCAATTAGTGAGATGCAGTGTTTTTCACCATTAAAAGTCGGGAACTGCGATATCTAATATGAAAGCGCTTGCAAACGTCGTTAGGTTAGGTTAGGTTAGGTTAGGTTACGTTAGGTTAGGTTTGGTTAGGTTAGGTTAGGTTAGGTTATGTTAGGTTAGGTTGGGTTAGGTTAGGTTAGGTTACGTTAGGTTAAGGTATGAACCGTCGTAAAACCGCATTAAACAATGTCACTTAGTGAGATGCAGTGTTTTTCACCTTTACAAGTTGGGAACTGCGATATCTACAGTGAAAGCACTTGAAACCGTCGTAATGTTGTAGAAAGCAATGTAAAGTAGCGAGTAAAACGTTTTCTAACGATAGAAGTGCGAAGGTTATGTTAGGTTGAGTTATGTTAGTTTAAGCTAGGTAGCGTCGTGAAACCACCAAAAACGACGTCATCTAACGAGATAGTGTTGTTTTATTGCGAGTACGAAACTGCGCTAGGTAAAATGTTGTGAAAGCACACAAAACGGCATGAACAAGCCAAATACTGCGTGTTGTACCGTTACAAGTGCGAAACTGCTATGTTGTGACATTCTCGGTAAAGCGCATGCAAGTATCGTGAAACCTTAAAGAACGATGTCATTTAGCGAGATACAGCGTTCTGTACTGTAATAAGTTGGTGAGAAACTGTGAGGTCAAGCAAATATCGTAATTGTGAACGAAACAGTGTAATTGAGCGTTTTTAGATACAAGTGCGAATGTTAGGTTAGGTTAAGATATGAACCGTCGTAAAACCGCATTAAACAATGTCAATTAGTGAGATGCAGTGTTTTTCACCATTAAAAGTGGGGAACTGCGACATCTAATGTGAAAGCGCTTGCAACCGCCGTTAGGTTAGGTTAGGTTAGGTTAGGTTTGGTTAGGTTAGGTTAGGTTAGGTTAGGTTAGGTTAGATTAGGTTGGGTTGAGTTGGGTTAGGTTAGGTTAGGTTAGGTTAGGTTGGGTTAGGTTAGGTTAGGTTAGGTTACGTTAGGTTAGGTTAGGTTACGTTAGGTTAGGTTAGGTTAGGTTACGTTAGGTTAGGTTAAGTTATGTAATGATAATTTGGTTAGGTTAGGTAAGGTTAGGTTAGGTTAGGTTAGGTTGGGTTGGGTGTTGTTGGGTAGGGTTGGGTTGGGTTAGGTTGGGTTAGGTTAGGTTAGGTTACGTTAGGCTAGGTTAGGTTAGGTTAGGTTACGTTAGGTAATGTTAGGTTAGGTTAGGTTACGTTAGGTTAGGTTAGGTCAGGTAAGGTTAGGTTACGTTAGAATAGGTTAGGTTAGGTTAGGTTACGTTAGGTTAGGTTAAGTTAGGTTAGGTTAGGTTTGGTTAGGTTAGGTTAGGTTAGCTTAGGTTAGGTTAGGTTGGGTTGGGTTGGGTTAGGTTGGGTTAGGTTAGGTTAGGTTGGGTTAGGTTAGTTTAGGTTAGGTTAGGTTAGGTTAGGTTGGGTCGGGTTGGGTTAGGTTAGGTTAGGTTAGGTAAGGTTAGGTTAGGTTAGGTTAGGTTACGTTAGGTTAAGGTATGAACCATCGTAAAACCGCATTAAACAATGTCACTTAGTGAGATGCAGTGTTTTTCACCTTTACAAGTTGGGAACTGTGATATCTAATGTGAAAGCGCTTGAAACCGTCGTAATGTTGTAGAAAGCAATGTAAAGTAGCGAGTAAAACGTTTTCTAACGATAGAAGTGCGAAGGTTATGTTAGGTTGAGTTATGTTAGTTTAAGCTAGGTAGCGTCGTGAAACCACCAAAAACGACGTCATCTAACGAGATAGTGTTGTTTTATATCGAGTACGAAACTGCGATAGGTAAAATGTGAAAGCACACAAAACGGCATGAACAAGCCAAATACTGCGTGTTGTACCGTTACAAGTGCGAAACTGCTATGTTTTGACATTCTCGGTAAAGCGCATGCAAGTATCGTGAAACCTTAAAGAACGATGTCATTTAGCGAGATACAGCGTTCTGTACTGTAATAAGTTGGTGAGAAACTGTGAGGTCAAGCAAATATCGTAATTGTGAACGAAACAGTGTAATTGAGCGTCTTTAGATACAAGTGCGAATGTTAGGTTAGGTTGACATATCAACCGTCGTAAAACCGCATTAAACAATGTCACTTAGTGAGATGTAGTGTTTTTCAACATTACAAGTCGGGAACTACGATATCTAATGTGAAAGCGCATGAAACCGTCGTAATCTTGTAGAAAACATTGTAAAGTTGCGAGTAAAACGTTTTCTAACGATAGAAGTGCGAAGGTTAGGTTAGGTTAGGTTAGTTTAAGGTAGGTAGCGTCGTGAAACTACCAAAAACGACGTCATCTAACGAAATAGTGTTGTTTTATAGCGAGTATTAAACTGCGATAGGTGAAATGTTGTGAAAGCACACAAAACGGCATGAACAAGCCAAATACTGCGTGTTCTACCGTTACAAGTGCGAAACTGCTATATTGTGATATTCTCGTTAAAGCGCATGCAAGCATCGTGAAACCTTAAAGAACAATGTCATTTAGCGAGATACAACGTTCTGTACTGCAATAAGTTGGTGAAAAACTGTGAGGTTATGCAAATATGGTAATTGTGAACAAAACAGTGTAATAGAGCGGTTTTAGATACAAGTGCGAATGTTAGGTTAGGTTAAGATATGAACCGTCGTAAAACCGCATTAAACAATGTCAATTAGTGAGATGCAGTGTTTTTCACCATTAAAAGTCGGGAACTGCGATATCTAATGTGAAAGCGCTTGCAACCGTCGTTAGGTTAGGTTAGGTTAGGTTAGGTTTTGTTAGGTTAGGTTAGGTTAGGTTAGGTTAGATTAGGTTAGGTTGGGTTGAGTTGGGTTAGCTTAGGTTAGGTTATGTTAGGTTGGGTTAGGTTAGGTTAGGTTACGTTAGGTTAGGTTAGGTTACGTTAGGTTAGGTTAGGTTAGGTTACGTTAGGTTAGGTTAGGTAAGGTAAGGATAATTTGGTTAGGTTAGGTAAGGTTAGGTTAGGTTAGGTTAGGTTGGGTTGGGTGTTGTTGGTTTGGGTTGGGTTGGGTTGGGTTAGGTTGGGTTAGGTTAGGTTAGGTTAGGTTAGGTTACGTTAGGTTATGTTAGGTTAGGTTAGGTTAGGTTACGTTAGGTTAGGTTAGGTCAGGAAAGGTTAGGTTACGTTAGAATAGGTTAGGTTAGGTTAGGTTACGTTAGGTTAGGTTAAGTTAAGTTAGGTTTGGTTAGGTTAGCTTAGGTTAGGTTAGGTTGGGTTGGGTTGGGTTAGGTTAGGCTAGGTTGGGTTAGGTTAGTTTAGGTTAGGTTAGGTTAGGTTAGGTTGGGTTGGGTTGGGTTAGGTTAGGTTAGGTTAGGTTAGGTAAGGTTAGGTTAGGTTAGGATAGGTTACGTTAGGTTAAGGTATGAACCGTCGTAAAACCGCATTAAACAATGTCACTTAGTGAGATGCAGTGTTTTTCACCTTTACAAGTTGGGAACTGTGATATCTAATGTGAAAGCGCTTGAAACCGTCGTATTGTTGTAGAAAGCAATGTAAAGTAGCGAGTAAAACGTTTTCTAACGATAGAAGTGCGAAGGTTATGTTAGGTTGAGTTATGTTAGTTTAAGCTAGGTAGCGTCGTGAAACTACCAAAAACAACGTCATCTAACGAGATAGTGTTGTTTTATTGCGAGTACGAAACTGCGATAGGTGAAATGTTGTGAAAGCACACAAAACGGCATGAACAAGCCAAATACTGCGTGTTGTACCGTTACAAGTGCGAAACTGCTATGTTGTGATATTCTCGTTAAAGCGCATGCAAGCATCGTGAAACCTTAAAGAACGATGTCATTTAGCGAGATACAGCGTTCTGTACTGCAATAAGTTAGTGAAAAACTGTGAGGTTATGCAAATATCCTAATTGTGAACGAAACAGTGTAATAGAGCGTTTTTTAATACAAGTGCGAATGTTAGGTTAGGTTAAGATATGAACCGTCGTAAAACCGCATTAAACAATGTCACTTGATGAGATGCAGTGTTTTTCACCATTACAAGTCGGGAACTGCGATATCTAATGTGAAAGCGCTTGCAAACGTCGTTAGGTTAGGTTAGGTTAGGTTAGGTTACGTTAGGTTAGGTTAGGTTAGGTTTGGTTAGGTTAGGTTAGGTTAGGTTAGGGATGTTAGGTAAGGTTTGGTTAGGTTAGGTTAGGTTAGGTTGGGTTAGGTAAGGTTAGGTTAGGTTAAGATATGAACCGCGCTAAAACCGCATTAAACAGTGTCACTTAGTGAGATGCTGTGTTTTTCACCATTACAAGTCGGGAACTGCGATATCTAATGTGAAAGCGCTTGCAAACGTCCTTAGGTTAGGTTAGGTTAGGTTAGGTTAGGTTACGTTACGTTAGGTTTGGTTAGGGTAGGTTAGGTTAGGTTATGTTAGGCTAGGTTGGGTTAGGTTAGGTTAGGTTAGGTTAAGATATGAACCGCGCTAAAACCGCATTAAACAATGTCACTTAGTGAGATGCAGTGTTTTTCACCTTTACAAGTTGGGAACTGCGATATCTAATGTGAAAGCGCATGAAACCGTCGTAATCTTGTAGAAAACATTGTAAAGTGGTGAGTAAAACGTTTTCAAACGATAGAAGTGCGAAGGTTAGGTTAGGTTAGTTTAAGCTAGGTAGCGTCGTGAAACTACAAAAAACGACGTCATCTAACGAGATAGTGTTGTTTTATAGCGAGTATTAAACTGCGATAAGTGAAATGTTGTGAAAGCACACAAAACGGCATGAACAAGCCAAATACTGCGTGTTCTACCGTTACAAGTGCGAAACTGCTATATTGTGATATTCTCGTTAAAGCGCATGCAAGCATCGTGAAACCTTAAAGAACAATGTCATTTAGCGAGATACAACGTTCTGTACTGCAATAAGTTGGTGAGAAACTGTGAGGTTATGCAAATATGGTAATTGTGAACAAAACAGTGTAATAGAGCGTTTTTAGATATAAGTGCGAATGTTAGGTTAGGTTAAGATATGAACCGTCGTAAAACCGCATTAAACAAATGTCAATTAGTGAGATGCAGTGTTTTTCACCATTAAAAGTCGGGAACTGCGATATCTAATGTGAAAGCGCTTGCAAACGTCGTTAGGTTAGGTTAGGTTAGGTTAGGTTAGGTTAGGTTACGTTAGGTTAGGTTTGGAAGGTTAGGTTAGGTTAGGTTAGGTTAGGTTATGTTAGGTTAGGTTGGGTTAGGTTAGGTTAGGTTACGTTAGGTTAAGGTATGAACCGTCGTAAAACCGCATTAAACAATGTCACTTAGTGAGATGCAGTGTTTTTCACCTTTACAAGTTGGGAACTGCGATATCTAATGTGAAAGCGCTTGAAACCGTCGTAATGTTGTAGAAAGCAATGTAAAGTAGCGAGTAAAACGTTTTCTAACGATAGAAGTGCGAAGGTTATGTTCGGTTGAGTTATGTTAGTTTAAGCTAGGTAGCGTCGTGAAACCACCAAAAACGACGTCATCTAACGAGCTAGTGTTGTTTATTGCGAGTACGAAACTGCGATAGGTAAAATGTTGTGAAAGCACACAAAACGGCATGAACAAGCCAAATACTGTGTGTTGTACCGTTACAAGTGCGAAACTGCTATGTTGTGACATTCTCGGTAAAGCGCATGCAAGTATCGTGAAACCTTAAAGAACGATGTCATTTAGCGAGATACAGCGTTCTGTACTGTAATAAGTTGGTGAGAAAATGTGAGGTCAAGCAAATATCGTAATTGTGAACGAAACAGTGTAATTGAGCGTCTTTAGATACAAGTGCGAATGTTAGGTTAGGTTGACATATCAACCATCGTAAAACCGCATTAAACAATGTCACTTAGTGAGATGTAGTGTTTTTCAACATTACAAGTCGGGAACTACGATATCTAATGTGAAAGCGCATGAAACCGTCGTAATCTTGTAGAAAACATTGTAAAGTTGCGAGTAAAACGTTTTCTAACGATAGAAGTGCGAAGGTTAGGTTAGGTTAGGTTAGTTTAGGCTAGGTAGCGTCGTGAAACTACCAAAAACGACGTCATCTAAAGAGATAGTGTTGTTTTATTGCGAGTATTAAACTGCGATAGGTGAAATGTTGTGAAAGCACACAAAACGGCATGAACAAGCCAAATACTGCGTGCTCTACCGTTACAAGTGCGAAACTGCTATATTGTGATATTCTCGTTAAAGCGCATGCAAGCATCGTGAAACCTTAAAGAGCAATGTCATTTAGCGAGATACAGCGTTCTGTACTGCAATAAGTTGGTGAAAAACTGTGAGGTTATGCAAATATCGTAATTGTGAACGAAACAGTGTAATAGAGCGTTTTTCAATACAAGTACGAATGTTAGGTTAGGTTAAGATATGAACCGTCGTAAAACCGCATTAAACAATGTCACTTATTGAGATGCAGTGTTTTTCACCATTACAAGTCGGGAACTGCGATATCTAATGTGAAAGCGCTTGCGAACGTCGTTAGGTTAGGTTAGGTTAGGTTAGGTTACGTTAGGTTAGGTTTGGTTAGGTTAGGTTAGGTTAGGTTATGTTAGGTTAGGTTGGGTTAGGTTAGGTTAGGTTACGTTAGGTTAAGGTATGAACCGTTGTAAAACCGCAATAAACAATGTCACTTAGTGAGATGCAGTGTTTTTCACCTTTACAAGTTGGGAACTGCGATATCTAATGTGAAAGCGCTTGAAACCGTCGTAATGTTGTAGAAAGCAATGTAAAGTAGCGAGTAAAACGTTTTCTAACGATAGAAGTGCGAAGGTTATGTTAGGTTGAGTTATGTTAGTTTAAGCTAGGTAGCGTCGTGAAACCACCAAAAACGACGTCATCTAACGAGATAGTGTTGTTTTATTGCGAGTACGAAACTGCGATAGGTAAAATGTGAAAGCACACAAAACGGCATGAACAAGCCAAATACTGCGTGTTGTACCGTTACAAGTGCGAAACTGCTATGTTTTGACATTCTCGGTAAAGCGCATGCAAGTATCGTGAAACCTTAAAGAACGATGTCATTTAGCGAGATACAGCGTTCTTTAGTGTAATAAGTTGGTGAGAAACTGTGAGGTCAAGCAAATATCGTAATTGTGAACGAAACAGTGTAATTGAGCGTCTTTAGATACAAGTGCGAATGTTAGGTTAGGTTGACATATCAACCGTCGTAAAACCGCATTAAACAATGTCACTTAGTGAGATGTAGTGTTTTTCAACATTACAAGTCGGGAACTACGATATCTAATGTGAAAGCGCATGAAACCGTCGTAATCTTGTAGAAAACATTGTAAAGTTGCGAGTAAAACGTTTTCTAACGATAGAAGTGCGAAGGTTAGGTTAGGTTAGGTTAGTTTAAGCTAGGTAGCGTCGTGAAACTACCGAAAACGACGTCATCTAACGAGATAGTGTTGTTTTATAGCGAGTATTAAACTGCGATAGGTGAAATGTTGTGAAAGCACACAAAACGGCATGAACAAGCCAAATACTGCGTGTTCTACCGTTACAAGTGCGAAACTGCTATATTGTGATATTCTCGTTAAAGCGCATGCAAGCATCGTGAAACCTTAAAGAACAATGTCACTTAGCGAGATACAACGTTCTGTACTGCAATAAGTTGGTGAAAAACTGTGAGGTTATGCAAATATGGTAATTGTGAACAAAACAGTGTAATAGAGCGGTTTTAGATACAAGTGCGAATGTTAGGTTAGGTTAAGATATGAGCCGTCGTAAAACCGCATTAAACAATGTCAATTAGTGAGATGCAGTGTTTTTCACCATTAAAAGTCGGGAACTGCGATATCTAATGTGAAAGCGCTTGCAACCGTCGTTAGGTTAGGTTAGGTTAGGTTAGGTTAGGTTTTGTTAGGTTAGGTTAGGTTAGGTTAGGTTAGATTAGGTTAGGTTGGGTTGAGTTGGGTTAGGTTAGGTTAGGTTAGGTTAGGTTGGGTTAGGTTAGGTTAGGTTAGGTTACGTTAGGTTAGGTTAGGTTACGTTAGGTTAGGTTAGGTTAGGTTAGGTTACGTTAGGTTAGGTTAGGTTAGGTAAGGATAATTTGGTTAGGTTAGGTAAGGTTAGGTTAGGTTAGGTTAGGTTGGGTTGGGTGTTGTTGGTTTGGGTTGGGTTGGGTTAGGTTGGGTTAGGTTAGGTTAGGTTACGTTAGGTTAGGTTAGGTTAGGTTAGGTTAGGTTACGTTAGGTTATGTTAGGTTAGGTTAGGTTAGGTTAGGTTATGTTAGGTTAGGTTAGGTTAGGTTACGTTAGGTTAGGTTAGGTCAGGAAAGGTTAGGTTACGTTAGAATAGGTTAGGTTAGGTTAGGTTACGTTAGGTTAGGTTAAGTTAAGTTAGGTTTGGTTAGGTTAGCTTAGGTTAGGTTAGGTTGGGTTGGGTTGGGTTAGGTTAGGCTAGGTTGGGTTAGGTTAGTTTAGGTTAGGTTAGGTTAGGTTAGGTTGGGTTGGGTTGGGTTAGGTTAGGTTAGGTTAGGTTAGGTAAGGTTAGGTTAGGTTAGGTTAGGTTACGTTAGGTTAAGGTATGAACCGTCGTAAAACCGCATTAAACAATGTCACTTAGTGAGATGCAGTGTTTTTCACCTTTACAAGTTGGGAACTGTGATATCTAATGTGAAAGCGCTTGAAACCGTCGTATTGTTGTAGAAAGCAATGTAAAGTAGCGAGTAAAACGTTTTCTAACGATAGAAGTGCGAAGGTTATGTTAGGTTGAGTTATGTTAGTTTAAGCTAGGTAGCGTCGTGAAACTACCAAAAACAACGTCATCTAACGAGATAGTGTTGTTTTATTGCGAGTACGAAACTGCGATAGGTGAAATGTTGTGAAAGCACACAAAACGGCATGAACAAGCCAAATACTGCGTGTTGTACCGTTACAAGTGCGAAACTGCTATGTTGTGATATTCTCGTTAAAGCGCATGCAAGCATCGTGAAACCTTAAAGAACGATGTCATTTAGCGAGATACAGCGTTCTGTACTGCAATAAGTTGGTGAAAAACTGTGAGGTTATGCAAATATCCTAATTGTGAACGAAACAGTGTAATAGAGCGTTTTTTAATACAAGTGCGAATGTTAGGTTAGGTTAAGATATGAACCGTCGTAAAACCGCATTAAACAATGTCACTTGATGAGATGCAGTGTTTTTCACCATTACAAGTCGGGAACTGCGATATCTAATGTGAAAGCGCTTGCAAACGTCGTTAGGTTAGGTTAGGTTAGGTTAGGTTACGTTAGGTTAGGTTAGGTTAGGTTTGGTTAGGTTAGGTTAGGTTAGGTTAGGTTAGGGATGTTAGGTAAGGTTTGGTTAGGTTAGGTTAGGTTAGGTTGGGTTAGGTAAGGTTAGGTTAGGTTAAGATATGAACCGCGCTAAAACCGCATTAAACAGTGTCACTTAGTGAGATGCTGTGTTTTTCACCATTACAAGTCGGGAACTGCGATATCTAATGTGAAAGCGCTTGCAAACGTCCTTAGGTTAGGTTAGGTTAGGTTAGGTTAGGTTACGTTAGGTTAGGTTTGGTTAGGGTAGGTTAGGTTAGGTTATGTTAGGCTAGGTTGGGTTAGGTTAGGTTAGGTTAGGTTAAGATATGAACCGCGCTAAAACCGCATTAAACAATGTCACTTAGTGAGATGCAGTGTTTTTCACCTTTACAAGTTGGGAACTGCGATATCTAATGTGAAAGCGCATGAAACCGTCGTAATCTTGTAGAAAACATTGTAAAGTGGTGAGTAAAACGTTTTCTAACGATAGAAGTGCGAAGGTTAGGTTAGGTTAGGTTAGTTTAAGCTAGGTAGCGTCGTGAAACTACCAAAAACGACGTCATCTAACGAGATAGTGTTGTTTTATAGCGAGTATTAAACTGCGATAGGTGAAATGTTGTGAAAGCACACAAAACGGCATGAACAAGCCAAATACTGCGTGTTCTACCGTTACAAGTGCGAAACTGCTATATTGTGATATTCTCGTTAAAGCGCATGCAAGCATCGTGAAACCTTAAAGAACAATGTCATTTAGCGAGATACAACGTTCTGTACTGCAATAAGTTGGTGAAAAACTGTGAGGTTATGCAAATATGGTAATTGTGAACAAAACATTGTAATAGAGCGTTTTTAGATTCAAGTGCGAATGTTAGGTTAGGTTAAGATATGAACCGTCGTAAAACCGCATTAAACAATGTCACTTAGTGAGATGTAGTGTTTTTCAACATTACAAGTCGGGAACTACGATATCTAATGTGAAAGCGCATGAAACCGTCGTATTCTTGTAGAAAACATTGTAAAGTGGTGAGTAAAACGTTTTCAAACGATAGAAGTGCGAAGGTTAGGTTAGGTTAGTTTAAGCTAGGTAGCGTCGTGAAACTACAAAAAACGACGTCATCTAACGAGATAGTGTTGTTTTATAGCGAGTATTAAACTGCGATAAGTGAAATGTTGTGAAAGCACACAAAACGGCATGAACAAGCCAAATACTGCGTGTTCTACCGTTACAAGTGCGAAACTGCTATATTGTGATATTCTCGTTAAAGCGCATGCAAGCATCGTGAAACCTTAAAGAACAATGTCATTTAGCGAGATACAACGTTCTGTACTGCAATAAGTTGGTGAGAAACTGTGAGGTTATGCAAATATGGTAATTGTGAACAAAACAGTGTAATAGAGCGTTTTTAGATATAAGTGCGAATGTTAGGTTAGGTTAAGATATGAACCGTCGTAAAACCGCATTAAACAAATGTCAATTAGTGAGATGCAGTGTTTTTCACCATTAAAAGTCGGGAACTGCGATATCTAATGTGAAAGCGCTTGCAAACGTCGTTAGGTTAGGTTAGGTTAGGTTAGGTTAGGTTAGGTTAGGTTACGTTAGGTTAGGTTTGGAAGGTTAGGTTAGGTTAGGTTAGGTTATGTTAGGTTAGGTTGGGTTAGGTTAGGTTAGGTTACGTTAGGTTAAGGTATGAACCGTCGTAAAACCGCATTAAACAATGTCACTTAGTGAGATGCAGTGTTTTTCACCTTTACAAGTTGGGAACTGCGATATCTAATGTGAAAGCGCTTGAAACCGTCGTAATGTTGTAGAAAGCAATGTAAAGTAGCGAGTAAAACGTTTTCTAACGATAGAAGTGCGAAGGTTATGTTCGGTTGAGTTATGTTAGTTTAAGCTAGGTAGCGTCGTGAAACCACCAAAAACGACGTCATCTAACGAGCTAGTGTTGTTTATTGCGAGTACGAAACTGCGATAGGTAAAATGTTGTGAAAGCACACAAAACGGCATGAACAAGCCAAATACTGTGTGTTGTACCGTTACAAGTGCGAAACTGCTATGTTGTGACATTCTCGGTAAAGCGCATGCAAGTATCGTGAAACCTTAAAGAACGATGTCATTTAGCGAGATACAGCGTTCTGTACTGTAATAAGTTGGTGATAAAATGTGAGGTCAAGCAAATATCGTAATTGTGAACGAAACAGTGTAATTGAGCGTCTTTAGATACAAGTGCGAATGTTAGGTTAGGTTGACATATCAACCATCGTAAAACCGCATTAAACAATGTCACTTAGTGAGATGTAGTGTTTTTCAACATTACAAGTCGGGAACTACGATATCTAATGTGAAAGCGCATGAAACCGTCGTAATCTTGTAGAAAACATTGTAAAGTTGCGAGTAAAACGTTTTCTAACGATAGAAGTGTGAAGGTTAGGTTAGGTTAGGTTAGTTTAGGCTAGGTAGCGTCGTGAAACTACCAAAAACGACGTCATCTAAAGAGATAGTGTTGTTTTATTGCGAGTATTAAACTGCGATAGGTGAAATGTTGTGAAAGCACACAAAACGGCATGAACAAGCCAAATACTGCGTGCTCTACCGTTACAAGTGCGAAACTGCTATATTGTGATATTCTCGTTAAAGCGCATGCAAGCATCGTGAAACCTTAAAGAGCAATGTCATTTAGCGAGATACAGCGTTCTGTACAGCAATAAGTTGGTGAAAAACTGTGAGGTTATGCAAATATCGTAATTGTGAACGAAACAGTGTAATAGAGCGTTTTTCAATACAAGTACGAATGTTAGGTTAGGTTAAGATATGAACCGTCGTAAAACCGCATTAAACAATGTCACTTATTGAGATGCAGTGTTTTTCGCCATTACAAGTCGGGAACTGCGATATCTAATGTGAAAGCGCTTGCAAACGTCGTTAGGTTAGGTTAGGTTAGGTTAGGTTACGTTAGGTTAGGTTTGGTTAGGTTAGGTTAGGTTAGGTTATGTTAGGTTAGGTTGGGTTAGGTTAGGTTAGGTTACGTTAGGTTAAGGTATGAACCGTTGTAAAACCGCAATAAACAATGTCACTTAGTGAGATGCAGTGTTTTTCACCTTTACAAGTTTGGAACTGCGATATCTAATTTGAAAGCGCTTGAAACCGTCGTAATGTTGTAGAAAGCAATGTAAAGTAGCGAGTAAAACGTTTTCTAACGATAGAAGTGCGAAGGTTATGTTAGGTTGAGTTATGTTAGTTTAAGCTAGGTAGCGTCGTGAAACCACCAAAAACGACGTCATCTAACGAGATAGTGTTGTTTTATTGCGAGTACGAAACTGCGATAGGTAAAATGTGAAAGCACACAAAACGGCATGAACAAGCCAAATACTGCGTGTTGTACCGTTACAAGTGCGAAACTGCTATGTTTTGACATTCTCGGTAAAGCGCATGCAAGTATCGTGAAACCTTAAAGAACGATGTCATTTAGCGAGATACAGCGTTCTTTAGTGTAATAAGTTGGTGAGAAACTGTGAGGTCAAGCAAATATCGTAATTGTGAACGAAACAGTGTAAATGAGCGTCTTTAGATACAAGTGCGAATGTTAGGTTAGGTTGACATATCAACCGTCGTAAAACCGCATTAAACAATGTCACTTAGTGAGATGTAGTGTTTTTCAACATTACAAGTCGGGAACTACGATATCTAATGTGAAAGCGCATGAAACCGTCGTAATCTTGTAGAAAACATTGTAAAGTTGAGAGTAAAACGTTTTCTAACGATAGAAGTGCGAAGGTTAGGTTAGGTTAGGTTAGTTTAAGCTAGGCAGCGTCGTGAAACTACCGAAAACGACGTCATCTAACGAGATAGTGTTGTTTTATAGCGAGTATTAAACTGCGATAGGTGAAATGTTGTGAAAGCACACAAAACGGCATGAACAAGCCAAATACTGCGTGTTCTACCGTTACAAGTGCGAAACTGCTATATTGTGATATTCTCGTTAAAGCGCATGCAAGCATCGTGAAACCTTAAAGAACAATGTCATTTAGCGAGATACAACGTTCTGTACTGCAATAAGTTGGTGAAAAACTGTGAGGTTATGCAAATATGGTAATTGTGAACAAAACAGTGTAATAGAGCGGTTTTAGATACAAGTGCGAATGTTAGGTTAGGTTAAGATATGAACCGTCGTAAAACCGCATTAAACAATGTCAATTAGTGAGATGCAGTGTTTTTCACCATTAAAAGTCGGGAACTGCGATATCTAATGTGAAAGCGCTTGCAACCGTCGTTAGGTTAGGTTAGGTTAGGTTAGGTTAGGTTAGGTTTTGTTAGGTTAGGTTAGGTTAGGTTAGGTTAGGTTAGGTTAGATTAGGTTAGGTTGGGTTGAGTTGGGTTAGGTTAGGTTAGGTTAGGTTAGGTTGGGTTAGGTTAGGTTAGGTTAGGTTACGTTAGGTTAGGTTAGGTTACGTTAGGTTAGGTTAGGTTAGGTTAGGTTACGTTAGGTTAGGTTAGGTTAGGTAAGGATAATTTGGTTAGGTTAGGTAAGGTTAGGTTAGGTTAGGTTAGGTTGGGTTGGGTGTTGTTGGTTTGGGTTGGGTTGGGTTGGGTTAGGTTGGGTTAGGTTAGGTTAGGTTACGTTAGGTTAGGTTAGGTTAGGTTAGGTTAGGTTACGTTAGGTTATGTTAGGTTAGGTTAGGTTAGGTTAGGTTATGTTAGGTTAGGTTAGGTTACGTTAGGTTAGGTTAGGTCAGGAAAGGTTAGGTTACGTTAGAATAGGTTAGGTTAGGTTAGGTTACGTTAGGTTAGGTTAAGTTAAGTTAGGTTTGGTTAGGTTAGCTTAGGTTAGGTTAGGTTGGGTTGGGTTGGGTTAGGTTAGGCTAGGTTGGGTTAGGTTAGTTTAGGTTAGGTTAGGTTAGGTTAGGTTGGGTTGGGTTGGGTTAGGTTAGGTTAGGTTAGGTTAGGTAAGGTTAGGTTAGGTTAGGTTAGGTTACGTTAGGTTAAGGTATGAACCGTCGTAAAACCGCATTAAACAATGTCACTTAGTGAGATGCAGTGTTTTTCACCTTTACAAGTTGGGAACTGTGATATCTAATGTGAAAGCGCTTGAAACCGTCGTATTGTTGTAGAAAGCAATGTAAAGTAGCGAGTAAAACGTTTTCTAACGATAGAAGTGCGAAGGTTATGTTAGGTTGAGTTATGTTAGTTTAAGCTAGGTAGCGTCGTGAAACTACCAAAAACAACGTCATCTAACGAGATAGTGTTGTTTTATTGCGAGTTCGAAACTGCGATAGGTGAAATGTTGTGAAAGCACACAAAACGGCATGAACAAGCCAAATACTGCGTGTTGTACCGTTACAAGTGCGAAACTGCTATGTTGTGATATTCTCGTTAAAGCGCATGCAAGCATCGTGAAACCTTAAAGAACGATGTCATTTAGCGAGATACAGCGTTCTGTACTGCAATAAGTTGGTGAAAAACTGTGAGGTTATGCAAATATCCTAATTGTGAACGAAACAGTGTAACAGAGCGTTTTTTAATACAAGTGCGAATGTTAGGTTAGGTTAAGATATGAACCGTCGTAAAACCGCATTAAACAATGTCACTTGATGAGATGCAGTGTTTTTCACCATTACAAGTCGGGAACTGCGATATCTAATGTGAAAGCGCTTGCAAACGTCGTTAGGTTAGGTTAGGTTAGGTTAGGTTACGTTAGGTTAGGTTAGGTTAGGTTTGGTTAGGTTAGGTTAGGTTAGGTTAGGTTAGGGATGTTAGGTAAGGTTTGGTTAGGTTAGGTTAGGTTAGGTTGGGTTAGGTAAGGTTAGGTTAGGTTAAGATATGAACCGCGCTAAAACCGCATTAAACAGTGTCACTTAGTGAGATGCTGTGTTTTTCACCATTACAAGTCGGGAACTGCGATATCTAATGTGAAAGCGCTTGCAAACGTCCTTAGGTTAGGTTAGGTTAGGTTAGGTTAGGTTACGTTAGGTTAGGTTTGGTTAGGGTAGGTTAGGTTAGGTTATGTTAGGCTAGGTTGGGTTAGGTTAGGTTAGGTTAGGTTAGGTTAGGTTAAGATATGAACCGCGCTAAAACCGCATTAAACAATGTCACTTAGTGAGATGCAGTGTTTTTCACCTTTACAAGTTGGGAACTGCGATATCTAATGTGAAAGCGCATGAAACCGTCGTAATCTTGTAGAAAACATTGTAAAGTGGTGAGTAAAACGTTTTCTAACGATAGAAGTGCGAAGGTTAGGTTAGGTTAGGTTAGTTTAAGCTAGGTAGCGTCGTGAAACTACCAAAAACGACGTCATCTAACGAGATAGTGTTGTTTTATAGCGAGTATTAAACTGCGATAGGTGAAATGTTGTGAAAGCACACAAAACTGCATGAACAAGCCAAATACTGCGTGTTCTACCGTTACAAGTGCGAAACTGCTATATTGTGATATTCTCGTTAAAGCGCATGCAAGCATCGTGAAACCTTAAAGAACAATGTCATTTAGCGAGATACAACGTTCTGTACTGCAATAAGTAGGTGAAAAACTGTGAGGTTATGCAAATATGGTAATTGTGAACAAAACATTGTAATAGAGCGTTTTTAGATTCAAGTGCGAATGTTAGGTTAGGTTAAGATATGAACCGTCGTAAAACCGCATTAAACAATGTCACTTAGTGAGATGTAGTGTTTTTCAACATTACAAGTCGGGAACTACGATATCTAATGTGAAAGCGCATGAAACCGTCGTAATCTTGTAGAAAACATTGTAAAGTGGTGAGTAAAACGTTTTCAAACGATAGAAGTGCGAAGGTTAGGTTAGGTTAGTTTAAGCTAGGTAGCGTCGTGAAACTACAAAAAACGACGTCATCTAACGAGATAGTGTTGTTTTATAGCGAGTATTAAACTGCGATAAGTGAAATGTTGTGAAAGCACACAAAACGGCATGAACAAGCCAAATACTGCGTGTTCTACCGTTACAAGTGCGAAACTGCTATATTGTGATATTCTCGTTAAAGCGCATGCAAGCATCGTGAAACCTTAAAGAACAATGTCATTTAGCGAGATACAACGTTCTGTACTGCAATAAGTTGGTGAGAAACTGTGAGGTTATGCAAATATGGTAATTGTGAACAAAACAGTGTAATAGAGCGTTTTTAGATATAAGTGCGAATGTTAGGTTAGGTTAAGATATGAACCGTCGTAAAACCGCATTAAACAAATGTCAATTAGTGAGATGCAGTGTTTTTCACCATTAAAAGTCGGGAACTGCGATATCTAATGTGAAAGCGCTTGCAAACGTCGTTAGGTTAGGTTAGGTTAGGTTAGGTTACGTTAGGTTAGGTTTGGAAGGTTAGGTTAGGTTAGGTTAGGTTAGGTTATGTTAGGTTAGGTTGGGTTAGGTTAGGTTAGGTTACGTTAGGTTAAGGTATGAACCGTCGTAAAACCGCATTAAACAATGTCACTTAGTGAGATGCAGTGTTTTTCACCTTTACAAGTTGGGAACTGCGATATCTAATGTGAAAGCGCTTGAAACCGTCGTAATGTTGTAGAAAGCAATGTAAAGTAGCGAGTAAAACGTTTTCTAACGATAGAAGTGCGAAGGTTATGTTCGGTTGAGTTATGTTAGTTTAAGCTAGGTAGCGTCGTGAAACCACCAAAAACGACGTCATCTAACGAGCTAGTGTTGTTTATTGCGAGTACGAAACTGCGATAGGTAAAATGTTGTGAAAGCACACAAAACGGCATGAACAAGCCAAATACTGTGTGTTGTACCGTTACAAGTGCGAAACTGCTATGTTGTGACATTCTCGGTAAAGCGCATGCAAGTATCGTGAAACCTTAAAGAACGATGTCATTTAGCGAGATACAGCGTTCTGTACTGTAATAAGTTGGTGAGAAAATGTGAGGTCAAGCAAATATCGTAATTGTGAACGAAACAGTGTAATTGAGCGTCTTTAGATACAAGTGCGAATGTTAGGTTAGGTTGACATATCAACCATCGTAAAACCGCATTAAACAATGTCACTTAGTGAGATGTAGTGTTTTTCAACATTACAAGTCGGGAACTACGATATCTAATGTGAAAGCGCATGAAACCGTCGTAATCTTGTAGAAAACATTGTAAAGTTGCGAGTAAAACGTTTTCTAACGATAGAAGTGCGAAGGTTAGGTTAGGTTAGGTTAGTTTAGGCTAGGTAGCGTCGTGAAACTACCAAAAACGACGTCATCTAAAGAGATAGTGTTGTTTTATTGCGAGTATTAAACTGCGATAGGTGAAATGTTGTGAAAGCACACAAAACGGCATGAACAAGCCAAATACTGCGTGCTCTACCGTTACAAGTGCGAAACTGCTATATTGTGATATTCTCGTTAAAGCGCATGCAAGCATCGTGAAACCTTAAAGAGCAATGTCATTTAGCGAGATACAGCGTTCTGTACTGCAATAAGTTGGTGAAAAACTGTGAGGTTATGCAAATATCGTAATTGTGAACAAAACAGTGTAATAGAGCGTTTTTAGATATAAGTGCGAATGTTAGGTTAGGTTAAGATATGAACCGTCGTAAAACCGCATTAAACAAATGTCAATTAGTGAGATGCAGTGTTTTTCACCATTAAAAGTCGGGAACTGCGATATCTAATGTGAAAGCGCTTGCAAACGTCGTTAGGTTAGGTTAGGTTAGGTTAGGTTAGGTTAGGTTACGTTAGGTTAGGTTTGGAAGGTTAGGTTAGGTTAGGTTAGGTTAGGTTATGTTAGGTTAGGTTGGGTTAGGTTAGGTTAGGTTACGTTAGGTTAAGGTATGAACCGTCGTAAAACCGCATTAAACAATGTCACTTAGTGAGATGCAGTGTTTTTCACCTTTACAAGTTGGGAACTGCGATATCTAATGTGAAAGCGCTTGAAACCGTCGTAATGTTGTAGAAAGCAATGTAAAGTAGCGAGTAAAACGTTTTCTAACGATAGAAGTGCGAAGGTTATGTTCGGTTGAGTTATGTTAGTTTAAGCTAGGTAGCGTCGTGAAACCACCAAAAACGACGTCATCTAACGAGCTAGTGTTGTTTATTGCGAGTACGAAACTGCGATAGGTAAAATGTTGTGAAAGCACACAAAACGGCATGAACAAGCCAAATACTGCGTGTTGTACCGTTACAAGTGCGAAACTGCTATGTTGTGATATTCTCGTTAAAGCGCATGCAAGCATCGTGAAACCTTAAAGAACGATGTCATTTAGCGAGATACAGCGTTCTGTACTGCAATAAGTTGGTGAAAAACTGTGAGGTTATGCAAATATCCTAATTGTGAACGAAACAGTGTAACAGAGCGTTTTTTAATACAAGTGCGAATGTTAGGTTAGGTTAAGATATGAACCGTCGTAAAACCGCATTAAACAATGTCACTTGATGAGATGCAGTGTTTTTCACCATTACAAGTCGGGAACTGCGATATCTAATGTGAAAGCGCTTGCAAACGTCGTTAGGTTAGGTTAGGTTAGGTTAGGTTACGTTAGGTTAGGTTAGGTTAGGTTTGGTTAGGTTAGGTTAGGTTAGGTTAGGTTAGGGATGTTAGGTAAGGTTTGGTTAGGTTAGGTTAGGTTAGGTTGGGTTAGGTAAGGTTAGGTTAGGTTAAGATATGAACCGCGCTAAAACCGCATTAAACAGTGTCACTTAGTGAGATGCTGTGTTTTTCACCATTACAAGTCGGGAACTGCGATATCTAATGTGAAAGCGCTTGCAAACGTCCTTAGGTTAGGTTAGGTTAGGTTAGGTTAGGTTACGTTAGGTTAGGTTTGGTTAGGGTAGGTTAGGTTAGGTTATGTTAGGCTAGGTTGGGTTAGGTTAGGTTAGGTTAGGTTAGGTTAGGTTAAGATATGAACCGCGCTAAAACCGCATTAAACAATGTCACTTAGTGAGATGCAGTGTTTTTCACCTTTACAAGTTGGGAACTGCGATATCTAATGTGAAAGCGCATGAAACCGTCGTAATCTTGTAGAAAACATTGTAAAGTGGTGAGTAAAACGTTTTCTAACGATAGAAGTGCGAAGGTTAGGTTAGGTTAGGTTAGTTTAAGCTAGGTAGCGTCGTGAAACTACCAAAAACGACGTCATCTAACGAGATAGTGTTGTTTTATAGCGAGTATTAAACTGCGATAGGTGAAATGTTGTGAAAGCACACAAAACTGCATGAACAAGCCAAATACTGCGTGTTCTACCGTTACAAGTGCGAAACTGCTATATTGTGATATTCTCGTTAAAGCGCATGCAAGCATCGTGAAACCTTAAAGAACAATGTCATTTAGCGAGATACAACGTTCTGTACTGCAATAAGTAGGTGAAAAACTGTGAGGTTATGCAAATATGGTAATTGTGAACAAAACATTGTAATAGAGCGTTTTTAGATTCAAGTGCGAATGTTAGGTTAGGTTAAGATATGAACCGTCGTAAAACCGCATTAAACAATGTCACTTAGTGAGATGTAGTGTTTTTCAACATTACAAGTCGGGAACTACGATATCTAATGTGAAAGCGCATGAAACCGTCGTAATCTTGTAGAAAACATTGTAAAGTGGTGAGTAAAACGTTTTCAAACGATAGAAGTGCGAAGGTTAGGTTAGGTTAGTTTAAGCTAGGTAGCGTCGTGAAACTACAAAAAACGACGTCATCTAACGAGATAGTGTTGTTTTATAGCGAGTATTAAACTGCGATAAGTGAAATGTTGTGAAAGCACACAAAACGGCATGAACAAGCCAAATACTGCGTGTTCTACCGTTACAAGTGCGAAACTGCTATATTGTGATATTCTCGTTAAAGCGCATGCAAGCATCGTGAAACCTTAAAGAACAATGTCATTTAGCGAGATACAACGTTCTGTACTGCAATAAGTTGGTGAGAAACTGTGAGGTTATGCAAATATGGTAATTGTGAACAAAACAGTGTAATAGAGCGTTTTTAGATATAAGTGCGAATGTTAGGTTAGGTTAAGATATGAACCGTCGTAAAACCGCATTAAACAAATGTCAATTAGTGAGATGCAGTGTTTTTCACCATTAAAAGTCGGGAACTGCGATATCTAATGTGAAAGCGCTTGCAAACGTCGTTAGGTTAGGTTAGGTTAGGTTAGGTTAGGTTAGGTTACGTTAGGTTAGGTTTGGAAGGTTAGGTTAGGTTAGGTTAGGTTAGGTTATGTTAGGTTAGGTTGGGTTAGGTTAGGTTAGGTTACGTTAGGTTAAGGTATGAACCGTCGTAAAACCGCATTAAACAATGTCACTTAGTGAGATGCAGTGTTTTTCACCTTTACAAGTTGGGAACTGCGATATCTAATGTGAAAGCGCTTGAAACCGTCGTAATGTTGTAGAAAGCAATGTAAAGTAGCGAGTAAAACGTTTTCTAACGATAGAAGTGCGAAGGTTATGTTCGGTTGAGTTATGTTAGTTTAAGCTAGGTAGCGTCGTGAAACCACCAAAAACGACGTCATCTAACGAGCTAGTGTTGTTTATTGCGAGTACGAAACTGCGATAGGTAAAATGTTGTGAAAGCACACAAAACGGCATGAACAAGCCAAATACTGTGTGTTGTACCGTTACAAGTGCGAAACTGCTATGTTGTGACATTCTCGGTAAAGCGCATGCAAGTATCGTGAAACCTTAAAGAACGATGTCATTTAGCGAGATACAGCGTTCTGTACTGTAATAAGTTGGTGAGAAAATGTGAGGTCAAGCAAATATCGTAATTGTGAACGAAACAGTGTAATTGAGCGTCTTTAGATACAAGTGCGAATGTTAGGTTAGGTTGACATATCAACCATCGTAAAACCGCATTAAACAATGTCACTTAGTGAGATGTAGTGTTTTTCAACATTACAAGTCGGGAACTACGATATCTAATGTGAAAGCGCATGAAACCGTCGTAATCTTGTAGAAAACATTGTAAAGTTGCGAGTAAAACGTTTTCTAACGATAGAAGTGCGAAGGTTAGGTTAGGTTAGGTTAGTTTAGGCTAGGTAGCGTCGTGAAACTACCAAAAACGACGTCATCTAAAGAGATAGTGTTGTTTTATTGCGAGTATTAAACTGCGATAGGTGAAATGTTGTGAAAGCACACAAAACGGCATGAACAAGCCAAATACTGCGTGCTCTACCGTTACAAGTGCGAAACTGCTATATTGTGATATTCTCGTTAAAGCGCATGCAAGCATCGTGAAACCTTAAAGAGCAATGTCATTTAGCGAGATACAGCGTTCTGTACTGCAATAAGTTGGTGAAAAACTGTGAGGTTATGCAAATATCGTAATTGTGAACGAAACAGTGTAATAGAGCGTTTTTCAATACAAGTACGAATGTTAGGTTAGGTTAAGATATGAACCGTCGTAAAACCGCATTAAACAATGTCACTTATTGAGATGCAGTGTTTTTCACAATTACAAGTCGGGAACTGCGATATCTAATGTGAAAGCGCTTGCAAACGTCGTTAGGTTAGGTTAGGTTAGGTTAGGTTACGTTCGGTTAGGTTTGGTTAGGTTAGGTTAGGTTAGGTTATGTTAGGTTAGGTTGGGTTAGGTTAGGTTAGGTTACGTTAGGTTAAGGTATGAACCGTTGTAAAACCGCAATAAACAATGTCACTTAGTGAGATGCAGTGTTTTTCACCTTTACAAGTTGGGAACTGCGATATCTAATGTGAAAGCGCTTGAAACCGTCGTAATGTTGTAGAAAGCAATGTAAAGTAGCGAGTAAAACGTTTTCTAACGATAGAAGTGCGAAGGTTATGTTAGGTTGAGTTATGTTAGTTTAAGCTAGGTAGCGTCGTGAAACCACCAAAAACGACGTCATCTAACGAGATAGTGTTGTTTTATTGCGAGTACGAAACTGCGATAGGTAAAATGTGAAAGCACACAAAACGGCATGAACAAGCCAAATACTGCGTGTTGTACCGTTACAAGTGCGAAACTGCTATGTTTTGACATTCTCGGTAAAGCGCATGCAAGTATCGTGAAACCTTAAAGAACGATGTCATTTAGCGAGATACAGCGTTCTGTAGTGTAATAAGTTGGTGAGAAACTGTGAGGTCAAGCAAATATCGTAATTGTGAACGAAACAGTGTAATTGAGCGTCTTTAGATACAAGTGCGAATGTTAGGTTAGGTCACATATCAACCGTCGTAAAACCGCATTAAACAATGTCACTTAGTGAGATGTAGTGTTTTTCAACATTACAAGTCGGGAACTACGATATCTAATGTGAAAGCGCATGAAATCGTCGTAATCTTGTAGAAAACATTGTAAAGTTGCGAGTAAAACGTTTTCTAACGATAGAAGTGCGAAGGTTAGGTTAGGTTAGGTTAGTTTAAGCTAGGTAGCGTCGTGAAACTACCGAAAACGACGTCATCTAACGAGATAGTGTTGTTTTATAGCGAGTATTAAACTGCGATAGGTGAAATGTTGTGAAAGCACACAAAACGGCATGAACAAGCCAAATACTGCGTGTCCTACCGTTACAAGTGCGAAACTGCTATATTGTGATATTCTCGTTAAAGCGCATGCAAGCATCGTGAAACCTTAAAGAACAATGTCATTTAGCGAGATACAACGTTCTGTACTGCAATAAGTTGGTGAAAAACTGTGAGGTTATGCAAATATGGTAATTGTGAACAAAACAGTGTAATAGAGCGGTTTTAGATACAAGTGCGAATGTTAGGTTAGGTTAAGATATGAACCGTCGTAAAACCGCATTAAACAATGTCAATTAGTGAGATGCAGTGTTTTTCACCATTAAAAGTCGGGAACTGCGATATCTAATGTGAAAGCGCTTGCAACCGTCGTTAGGTTAGGTTAGGTTAGGTTAGGTTAGGTTTTGTTAGGTTAGGTTAGGTTAGGTTAGGTTAGGTTAGTTTAGGTTAGGTTGGGTTGAGTTGGGTTAGGTTAGGTTAGGTTAGGTTAGGTTGGGTTAGGTTAGGTTAGGTTAGGTTACGTTAGGTTAGGTTAGGTTACGTTAGGTTAGGTTAGGTTAGGTTACGTTAGGTTAGGTTAGGTTAGGTAAGGATAATTTGGTTAGGTTAGGTAAGGTTAGGTTAGGTTAGGTTAGGTTGGGTTGGGTGTTGTTGGTTTGGGTTGGGTTGGGTTGGGTTAGGTTGGGTTAGGTTAGGTTAGGTTACGTTAGGTTAGGTTAGGTTAGGTTAGGTTACGTTAGGTTATGTTAGGTTAGGTTAGGTTAGGATACGTTAGGTTAGGTTAGGTCAGGAAAGGTTAGGTTACGTTAGAATAGGTTAGGTTAGGTTAGGTTAGGTTTGGTTAGGTTAGCTTAGGTTAGGTTAGGTTGGGTTGGGTTGGGTTGGGTTAGGTTAGGTTAGGTTAGGCTAGGTTGGGTTAGGTTAGTTTAGGTTAGGTTAGGTTAGGTTAGGTTGGGTTGGGTTGAGTTAGGTTAGGTTAGGTTAGGTTAGGTAAGGTTAGGTTAGGTTAGGTTAGGTTACGTTAGGTTAAGGTATGAACCGTCGTAAAACCGCATTAAACAATGTCACTTAGTGAGATGCAGTGTTTTTCACCTTTACAAGTTGGGAACTGTGATATCTAATGTGAAAGCGCTTGAAACCGTCGTATTGTTGTAGAAAGCAATGTAAAGTAGCGAGTAAAACGTTTTCTAACGATACAAGTGCGAAGGTTATGTTAGGTTGAGTTATGTTAGTTTAAGCTAGGTAGCGTCGTGAAACTACCAAAAACAACGTCATCTAACGAGATAGTGTTGTTTTATTGCGAGTACGAAACTGCGATAGGTGAAATGTTGTGAAAGCACACAAAACGGCATGAACAAGCCAAACACTGCGTGTTGTACCGTTACAAGTGCGAAACTGCTATGTTGTGATATTCTCGTTAAAGCGCATGCAAGCATCGTGAAACCTTAAAGAACGATGTCATTTAGCGAGATACAGCGTTCTGTACTGCAATAAGTTGGTGAAAAACTGTGAGGTTATGCAAATATCCTAATTGTGAACGAAACGGTGTAATAGAGCGTTTTTTAATACAAGTGCGAATGTTAGGTTAGGTTAAGATATGAACCGTCGTAAAACCGCATTAAACAATGTCACTTGATGAAATGCAGTGTTTTTCACCATTACAAGTCGGGAACTGCGATATCTAATGTGAAAGCGCTTGCAAACGTCGTTAGGTTAGGTTAGGTTAGGTTAGGTTACGTTAGGTTAGGTTAGGTTAGGTTTGGTTAGGTTAGGTTAGGTTAGGTTAGGGATGTTAGGTAAGGTTCGGTTAGGTTAGGTTAGGTTAGGTTGGGTTAGGTAAGGTTAGGTTAGGTTAAGATATGAACCGCGCTAAAACCGCATTAAACAGTGTCACTTAGTGAGATGCTGTGTTTTTCACCATTACAAGTCGGGAACTGCGATATCTAATGTGAAAGCGCTTGCAAACGTCGTTAGGTTAGGTTAGGTTAGGTTAGGTTACGTTAGGTTAGGTTTGGTTAGGTTAGGTTAGGTTAGGTTATGTTAGGTTAGGTTGGGTTAGGTTAGGTTAGTTTAGGTTAGGTTAGGTTAAGATATGAACCGCGCTAAAACCGCATTAAACAATGTCACTTAGTGAGATGCAGTGTTTTTCACCTTTACAAGTTGGGAACTGCGATATCTAATGTGAAAGCGCATGAAACCGTCGTAATCTTGTAGAAAACATTGTAAAGTGGTGAGTAAAACGTTTTCTAACGATAGAAGTGCGAAGGTTAGGTTAGGTTAGGTTAGTTTAAGCTAGGTAGCGTCGTGAAACTACCAAAAACGACGTCATCTAACGAGATAGTGTTGTTTTATAGCGAGTATTAAACTGCGATAGGTGAAATGTTGTGAAAGCACACAAAACGGCATGAACAAGCCAAATACTGCGTGTTCTACCGTTACAAGTGCGAAACTGCTATATTGTGATATTCTCGTTAAAGCGCATGCAAGCATCGTGAAACCTTAAAGAACAATGTCATTTAGCGAGATACAACGTTCTGTACTGCAATAAGTTGGTGAGAAACTGTGAGGTTATGCAAATATGGTAATTGTGAACAAAACAGTGTAAAAGAGCGTTTTTAGATATAAGTGCGAATGTTAGGTTAGGTTAAGATATGAACCGTCGTAAAACCGCATTAAACAAATGTCAATTAGTGAGATGCAGTGTTTTTCACCATTAAAAGTCGGGAACTGCGATATCTAATGTGAAAGCGCTTGCAAACGTCGTTAGGTTAGGTTAGGTTAGGTTAGGTTAGGTTACGTTAGGTTAGGTTTGGTTAGGTTAGGTTAGGTTAGGTTAGGTTATGTTAGGTTAGGTTGGGTTAGGTTAGGTTAGGTTACGTTAGGTTAAGGTATGAACCGTCGTAAAACCGCATTAAACAATGTCACTTAGTGAGATGCAGTGTTTTTCACCTTTACAAGTTGGGAACTGCGATATCTAATGTGAAAGCGCTTGAAACCGTCGTAATGTTGTAGAAAGCAATGTAAAGTAGCGAGTAAAACGTTTTCTAACGATAGAAGTGCGAAGGTTATGTTAGGTTGAGTTATGTTAGTTTAAGCTAGGTAGCGTCGTGAAACCACCAAAAACGACGTCATCTAACGAGATAGTGTTGTTTATTGCGAGTACGAAACTGCGATAGGTAAAATGTTGTGAAAGCACACAAAACGGCATGAACAAGCCAAATACTGCGTGTTGTACCGTTACAAGTGCGAAACTGCTATGTTGTGACATTCTCGGTAAAGCGCATGCAAGTATCGTGAAACCTTAAAGAACGATGTCATTTAGCGAGATACGGCGTTCTGTACTGTAATAAGTTGGTGAGAAACTGTGAGGTCAAGCAAATATCGTAATTGTGAACGAAACAGTGTAATTGAGCGTCTTTAGATACAAGTGCGAATGTTAGGTTAGGTTGACATATCAACCATCGTAAAACCGCATTAAACAATGTCACTTAGTGAGATGTAGTGTTTTTCAACATTACAAGTCGGGAACTACGATATCTAATGTGAAAGCGCATGAAACCGTCGTAATCTTGTAGAAAACATTGTAAAGTTGCGAGTAAAACGTTTTCTAACGATAGAAGTGCGAAGGTTAGGTTAGGTTAGGTTAGTTTAGGCTAGGTAGCGTCGTGAAACTACCAAAAACGACGTCATCTAAAGAGATAGTGTTGTTTTATTGCGAGTATTAAACTGCGATAGGTGAAATGTTGTGAAAGCACACAAAACGGCATGAACAAGCCAAATACTGCGTGTTCTACCGTTACAAGTGCGAAACTGCTATATTGTGATATTCTCGTTAAAGCGCATGCAAGCATCGTGAAACCTTAAAGAACAATGTCATTTAGCGAGATACAGCGTTCTGTACTGCAATAAGTTGGTGAAAAACTGTGAGGTTATGCAAATATCGTAATTGTGAACGAAACAGTGTAATAGAGCGTTTTTCAATACAAGTACGAATGTTAGGTTAGGTTAAGATATGAACCGTCGTAAAACCGCATTAAACAATGTCACTTATTGAGATGCAGTGTTTTTCACCATTACAAGTCGGGAACTGCGATATCTAATGTGAAAGCGCTTGCAAACGTCGTTAGGTTAGGTTAGGTTAGGTTAGGTTAGGTTACGTTAGGTTAGGTTTGGTTAGGTTAGGTTAGGTTAGGTTAGGTTGGGTTAGGTTAGATTAGGTTACGTTAGGTTAAGGTATGAACCGTTGTAAAACCACAATAAACAATGTCACTTAGTGAGATGCAGTGTTTTTCACCTTTACAAGTTGGGAACTGCGATATCTAATGTGAAAGCGCTTGAAACCGTCGTAATGTTGTAGAAAGCAATGTAAAGTAGCGAGTAAAACGTTTTCTAACGATAGAAGTGCGAAGGTTATGTTAGGTTGAGTTATGTTAGTTTAAGCTAGGTAGCGTCGTGAAACCACCAAAAACGACGTCATCTAACGAGATAGTGTTGTTTTATTGCGAG
The DNA here is from genome assembly GCF_043290135.1 of Rhipicephalus microplus. NCBI lineage: Eukaryota > Metazoa > Arthropoda > Arachnida > Ixodida > Ixodidae > Rhipicephalus > Rhipicephalus microplus. Next base: position 239,132,688 of record NC_134703.1, read on the forward strand.
TACGAAACTGCGATAGGTAAAATGTGAAAGCACACAAAACGGCATGAACAAGCCAAATACTGCGTGTTGTACCGTTACAAGTGCGAAACTGCTATGTTGTGACATTCTCGGTAAAGCGCATGCAAGTATCGTGAAACCTTAAAGAACGATGTCATTTAGCGAGATACAGCGTTCTGTACTGTAATAAGTTGGTGAGAAACTGTGAGGTCAAGCAAATATCGTAATTGTGAACGAAACAGTGTAATTGAGCATCTCTAGATACAAGTGCGAATGTTATGTTAGGTTGACATATCAACCATCGTAAAACCGCATTAAACAATGTCACTTAGTGAGATGTAGTGTTTTTCAACATTACAAGTCGGGAACTACGATATCTAATGTGAAAGCGCATGAAACCGTCGTAATCTTGTAGAAAACATTGTAAAGTTGCGAGTAAAACGTTTTCTAACGATAGAAGTGCGAAGGTTAGGTTAGGTTAGGTTAGTTTAGGCTAGGTAGCGTCGTGAAACTACCAAAAACGACGTCATCTAATGAGATAGTGTTGTTTTATTGCGAGTATTAAACTGCGATAGGTGAAATGTTGTGAAAGCACACAAAACGGCATGAACAAGCCAAATACTGCGTGTTCTACCGTTACAAGTGCGAAACTGCTATATTGTGATATTCTCGTTAAAGCGCATGCAAGCATCGTGAAACCTTAAAGAACAATGTCATTTAGCGAGATACAGCGTTCTGTACTGCAATAAGTTGGTGAAAAACTGTGAGGTTATGCAAATATCGTAATTGTGAACGAAACAGTGTAATAGAGCGTTTTTCAATACAAGTACGAATGTTAGGTTAGGTTAAGATATGAACCGTCGTAAAACCGCATTAAACAATGTCACTTAGTGAGATGCAGTGTTTTTCATCATTACAAGTCGGGAACTGCGATATCTAATGTGAAAGCGCTTGCAAACGTCGTTAGGTTAGGTTAGGTTAGGTTAGGTTAGGTTACGTTAGGTTAGGTTTGGTTTGGTTAGGTTAGGTTAGGTTAGGTTATGTTAGGTTAGGTTGGGTTAGGTTAGGTTAGGTTACGTTAGGTTAAGGTATGAACCGTCGTAAAACCGCAATAAACAATGTCACTTAGTGAGATGCAGTGTTTTTCACCATTACAAGTTGGGAACTGCGATATCTAATGTGAAAGCGCTTGAAACCGTCGTAATGTTGTAGAAAGCAATGTAAAGTAGCGAGTAAAACGTTTTCTAACGATAAAAGTGCGAAGGTTATGTTAGGTTGAGTTATGTTAGTTTAAGCTAGGTAGCGTCGTGAAACCACCAAAAACGACGTCATCTAACGAGATAGTGTTGTTTTATAGCGAGTATTAAACTGCGATAGGTGAAATGTTGTGAAAGCACACAAAACGGCATGAACAAGCCAAATACTGCGTGTCCTACCGTTACAAGTGCGAAACTGCTATATTGTGATATTCTCGTTAAAGCGCATGCAAGCATCGTGAAACCTTAAAGAACAATGTCATTTTGCGAGATACAACGTTCTGTACTGCAATAAGTTGGTGAAAAACTGTGAGGTTATGCAAATATGGTAATTGTGAACAAAACAGTGTAATAGAGCGGTTTTAGATACAAGTGCGAATGTTAGGTTAGGTTAAGATATGAACCGTCGTAAAACCGCATTAAACAATGTCAATTAGTGAGATGCAGTGTTTTTCACCATTAAAAGTCGGGAACTGCGATATCTAATGTGAAAGCGCTTGCAACCGTCGTTAGGTTAGGTTAGGTTAGGTTAGGTTTTGTTAGGTTAGGTTAGGTTAGGTTAGGTTAGGTTAGTTTAGGTTAGGTTGGGTTGAGTTGGGTTAGGTTAGGTTAGGTTAGGTTAGGTTGGGTTAGGTTAGGTTAGGTTAGGTTACGTTAGGTTAGGTTAGGTTACGTTAGGTTAGGTTAGGTTAGGTTACGTTAGGTTAGGTTAGGTTAGGTAAGGATAATTTGGTTAGGTTAGGTAAGGTTAGGTTAGGTTAGGTTAGGTTGGGTTGGGTGTTGTTGGTTTGGGTTGGGTTGGGTTGGGTTAGGTTGGGTTAGGTTAGGTTAGGTTACGTTAGGTTAGGTTAGGTTAGGTTAGGTTAGGTTACGTTAGGTTATGTTAGGTTAGGTTAGGTTAGGATACGTTAGGTTAGGTTAGGTCAGGAAAGGTTAGGTTACGTTAGAATAGGTTAGGTTAGGTTAGGTTAGGTTTGGTTAGGTTAGCTTAGGTTAGGTTAGGTTGGGTTGGGTTGGGTTGGGTTAGGTTAGGTTAGGTTAGGCTAGGTTGGGTTAGGTTAGTTTAGGTTAGGTTAGGTTAGGTTAGGTTGGGTTGGGTTGAGTTAGGTTAGGTTAGGTTAGGTTAGGTAAGGTTAGGTTAGGTTAGGTTAGGTTACGTTAGGTTAAGGTATGAACCGTCGTAAAACCGCATTAAACAATGTCACTTAGTGAGATGCAGTGTTTTTCACCTTTACAAGTTGGGAACTGTGATATCTAATGTGAAAGCGCTTGAAACCGTCGTATTGTTGTAGAAAGCAATGTAAAGTAGCGAGTAAAACGTTTTCTAACGATACAAGTGCGAAGGTTATGTTAGGTTGAGTTATGTTAGTTTAAGCTAGGTAGCGTCGTGAAACTACCAAAAACAACGTCATCTAACGAGATAGTGTTGTTTTATTGCGAGTACGAAACTGCGATAGGTGAAATGTTGTGAAAGCACACAAAACGGCATGAACAAGCCAAACACTGCGTGTTGTACCGTTACAAGTGCGAAACTGCTATGTTGTGATATTCTCGTTAAAGCGCATGCAAGCATCGTGAAACCTTAAAGAACGATGTCATTTAGCGAGATACAGCGTTCTGTACTGCAATAAGTTGGTGAAAAACTGTGAGGTTATGCAAATATCCTAATTGTGAACGAAACGGTGTAATAGAGCGTTTTTTAATACAAGTGCGAATGTTAGGTTAGGTTAAGATATGAACCGTCGTAAAACCGCATTAAACAATGTCACTTGATGAAATGCAGTGTTTTTCACAATTACAAGTCGGGAACTGCGATATCTAATGTGAAAGCGCTTGCAAACGTCGTTAGGTTAGGTTAGGTTAGGTTAGGTTACGTTAGGTTAGGTTAGGTTAGGTTTGGTTAGGTTAGGTTAGGTTAGGTTAGGGATGTTAGGTAAGGTTCGGTTAGGTTAGGTTAGGTTAGGTTGGGTTAGGTAAGGTTAGGTTAGGTTAAGATATGAACCGCGCTAAAACCGCATTAAACAGTGTCACTTAGTGAGATGCTGTGTTTTTCACCATTACAAGTCGGGAACTGCGATATCTAATGTGAAAGCGCTTGCAAACGTCGCTAGGTTAGGTTAGGTTAGGTTAGGTTACGTTAGGTTAGGTTTGGTTAGGTTAGGTTAGGTTAGGTTATGTTAGGTTAGGTTGGGTTAGGTTAGGTTAGTTTAGGTTAGGTTAGGTTAAGATATGAACCGCGCTAAAACCGCATTAAACAATGTCACTTAGTGAGATGCAGTGTTTTTCACCTTTACAAGTTGGGAACTGCGATATCTAATGTGAAAGCGCATGAAACCGTCGTAATCTTGTAGAAAACATTGTAAAGTGGTGAGTAAAACGTTTTCTAACGATAGAAGTGCGAAGGTTAGGTTAGGTTAGGTTAGTTTAAGCTAGGTAGCGTCGTGAAACTACCAAAAACGACGTCATCTAACGAGATAGTGTTGTTTTATAGCGAGTATTAAACTGCGATAGGTGAAATGTTGTGAAAGCACACAAAACGGCATGAACAAGCCAAATACTGCGTGTTCTACCGTTACAAGTGCGAAACTGCTATATTGTGATATTCTCGTTAAAGCGCATGCAAGCATCGTGAAACCTTAAAGAACAATGTCATTTAGCGAGATACAACGTTCTGTACTGCAATAAGTTGGTGAGAAACTGTGAGGTTATGCAAATATGGTAATTGTGAACAAAACAGTGTAAAAGAGCGTTTTTAGATATAAGTGCGAATGTTAGGTTAGGTTAAGATATGAACCGTCGTAAAACCGCATTAAACAAATGTCAATTAGTGAGATGCAGTGTTTTTCACCATTAAAAGTCGGGAACTGCGATATCTAATGTGAAAGCGCTTGCAAACGTCGTTAGGTTAGGTTAGGTTAGGTTAGGTTACGTTAGGTTAGGTTTGGTTAGGTTAGGTTAGGTTAGGTTAGGTTATGTTAGGTTAGGTTGGGTTAGGTTAGGTTAGGTTACGTTAGGTTAAGGTATGAACCGTCGTAAAACCGCATTAAACAATGTCACTTAGTGAGATGCAGTGTTTTTCACCTTTACAAGTTGGGAACTGCGATATCTAATGTGAAAGCGCTTGAAACCGTCGTAATGTTGTAGAAAGCAATGTAAAGTAGCGAGTAAAACGTTTTCTAACGATAGAAGTGCGAAGGTTATGTTAGGTTGAGTTATGTTAGTTTAAGCTAGGTAGCGTCGTGAAACCACCAAAAACGACGTCATCTAACGAGATAGTGTTGTTTATTGCGAGTACGAAACTGCGATAGGTAAAATGTTGTGAAAGCACACAAAACGGCATGAACAAGCCAAATACTGCGTGTTGTACCGTTACAAGTGCGAAACTGCTATGTTGTGACATTCTCGGTAAAGCGCATGCAAGTATCGTGAAACCTTAAAGAACGATGTCATTTAGCGAGATACGGCGTTCTGTACTGTAATAAGTTGGTGAGAAACTGTGAGGTCAAGCAAATATCGTAATTGTGAACGAAACAGTGTAATTGAGCGTCTTTAGATACAAGTGCGAATGTTAGGTTAGGTTGACATATCAACCATCGTAAAACCGCATTAAACAATGTCACTTAGTGAGATGTAGTGTTTTTCAACATTACAAGTCGGGAACTACGATATCTAATGTGAAAGCGCATGAAACCGTCGTAATCTTGTAGAAAACATTGTAAAGTTGCGAGTAAAACGTTTTCTAACGATAGAAGTGCGAAGGTTAGGTTAGGTTAGGTTAGTTTAGGCTAGGTAGCGTCGTGAAACTACCAAAAACGACGTCATCTAAAGAGATAGTGTTGTTTTATTGCGAGTATTAAACTGCGATAGGTGAAATGTTGTGAAAGCACACAAAACGGCATGAACAAGCCAAATACTGCGTGTTCTACCGTTACAAGTGCGAAACTGCTATATTGTGATATTCTCGTTAAAGCGCATGCAAGCATCGTGAAACCTTAAAGAACAATGTCATTTAGCGAGATACAGCGTTCTGTACTGCAATAAGTTGGTGAAAAACTGTGAGGTTATGCAAATATCGTAATTGTGAACGAAACAGTGTAATAGAGCGTTTTTCAATACAAGTACGAATGTTAGGTTAGGTTAAGATATGAACCGTCGTAAAACCGCATTAAACAATGTCACTTATTGAGATGCAGTGTTTTTCACCATTACAAGTCGGGAACTGCGATATCTAATGTGAAAGCGCTTGCAAACGTCGTTAGGTTAGGTTAGGTTAGGTTAGGTTAGGTTACGTTAGGTTAGGTTTGGTTACGTTAGGTTAGGTTAGGTTAGGTTGGGTTAGGTTAGATTAGGTTACGTTAGGTTAAGGTATGAACCGTTGTAAAACCACAATAAACAATGTCACTTAGTGAGATGCAGTGTTTTTCACCTTTACAAGTTGGGAACTGCGATATCTAATGTGAAAGCGCTTGAAACCGTCGTAATGTTGTAGAAAGCAATGTAAAGTAGCGAGTAAAACGTTTTCTAACGATAGAAGTGCGAAGGTTATGTTAGGTTGAGTTATGTTAGTTTAAGCTAGGTAGCGTCGTGAAACCACCAAAAACGACGTCATCTAACGAGATAGTGTTGTTTTATTGCGAGTACGAAACTGCGATAGGTAAAATGTGAAAGCACACAAAACGGCATGAACAAGCCAAATACTGCGTGTTGTACCGTTACAAGTGCGAAACTGCTATGTTGTGACATTCTCGGTAAAGCGCATGCAAGTATCGTGAAACCTTAAAGAACGATGTCATTTAGCGAGATACAGCGTTCTGTACTGTAATAAGTTGGTGAGAAACTGTGAGGTCAAGCAAATATCGTAATTGTGAACGAAACAGTGTAATTGAGCATCTCTAGATACAAGTGCGAATGTTATGTTAGGTTGACATATCAACCATCGTAAAACCGCATTAAACAATGTCACTTAGTGAGATGTAGTGTTTTTCAACATTACAAGTCGGGAACTACGATATCTAATGTGAAAGCGCATGAAACCGTCGTAATCTTGTAGAAAACATTGTAAAGTTGCGAGTAAAACGTTTTCTAACGATAGAAGTGCGAAGGTTAGGTTAGGTTAGGTTAGTTTAGGCTAGGTAGCGTCGTGAAACTACCAAAAACGACGTCATCTAATGAGATAGTGTTGTTTTATTGCGAGTATTAAACTGCGATAGGTGAAATGTTGTGAAAGCACACAAAACGGCATGAACAAGCCAAATACTGCGTGTTCTACCGTTACAAGTGCGAAACTGCTATATTGTGATATTCTCGTTAAAGCGCATGCAAGCATCGTGAAACCTTAAAGAACAATGTCATTTAGCGAGATACAGCGTTCTGTACTGCAATAAGTTGGTGAAAAACTGTGAGGTTATGCAAATATCGTAATTGTGAACGAAACAGTGTAATAGAGCGTTTTTCAATACAAGTACGAATGTTAGGTTAGGTTAAGATATGAACCGTCGTAAAACCGCATTAAACAATGTCACTTAGTGAGATGCAGTGTTTTTCATCATTACAAGTCGGGAACTGCGATATCTAATGTGAAAGCGCTTGCAAACGTCGTTAGGTTAGGTTAGGTTAGGTTAGGTTAGGTTAGGTTAGGTTACGTTAGGTTAGGTTTGGTTAGGTTAGGTTAGGTTAGGTTAGGTTATGTTAGGTTAGGTTGGGTTAGGTTAGGTTAGGTTACGTTAGGTTAAGGTATGAACCGTCGTAAAACCGCAATAAACAATGTCACTTAGTGAGATGCAGTGTTTTTCACCATTACAAGTTGGGAACTGCGATATCTAATGTGAAAGCGCTTGAAACCGTCGTAATGTTGTAGAAAGCAATGTAAAGTAGCGAGTAAAACGTTTTCTAACGATAAAAGTGCGAAGGTTATGTTAGGTTGAGTTATGTTAGTTTAAGCTAGGTAGCGTCGTGAAACCACCAAAAACGACGTCATCTAACGAGATAGTGTTGTTTTATTGCGAGTACGAAACTGCGCTAGGTAAAATGTGAAAGCACACAAAACGGCATGAACAAGCCAAATACTGCGTGTTGTACCGTTACAAGTGCGAAACTGCTATGTTTTGACATTCTCGGTAAAGCGCATGCAAGTATCGTGAAACCCTAAAAAACGATGTCATTTAGCGAGATACAGCGTTCTGTACTGTAATAAGTTGGTGAGAAACTGTGAGGTCAAGCAAATATCGTAATTGTGAACGAAACAGTGTAATTGAGCGTCTTTAGATACAAGTGCGAATGTTAGGTTAGGTTGACATATCAACCGTCGTAAAACCGCATTAAACAGTCACTTAGTGAGATGTAGTGTTTTTCAAGATTACAAGTCGGGAACTACGATATCTAATGTGAAAGCGCATGAAACCATCGTAATCTTGTAGAAAACATTGTAAAGTTGCGAGTAAAACGTTTTCTAACGATAGAAGTGCGAAGGTTAGGTTAGGTTAGTTTAAGCTAGGTAGCGTCGTGAAACTACTAAAAACGACGTCATCTAACGAGATAGTGTTGTTTTATAGCGAGTATTAAACTGCGATAGGTGAAATGTTGTGAAAGCACACAAAACGGCATGAACAAGCCAAATACTGCGTGTTCTACCGTTACAAGTGGGAAACTGCTATATTGTGATATTCTCGTTAAAGCGCATGCAAGCATCGTGAAACCTTAAAGAACAATGTCATTTAGCGAGATACAACGTTCTGTACTGCAATAAGTTGGTGAAAAACTGAGGTTATGCAAATATGGTAATTGTGAACAAAACAGTGTAATAGAGCGTTTTTAGATACAAGTGCGAATGTTAGGTTAAGTTAAGATATGAACCGTCGTAAAACCGCATTAAACAATGTCAATTAGTGAGATGCAGTGTTTTTCACCATTAAAAGTCGGGAACTGCGATATCTAATGTGAAAGCGCTTGCAACCGTCGTTAGGTTAGGTTAGGTTAGGTTAGGTTAGGTTAGATTAGGTTAGGTTGGGTTGAGTTGGGTTAGGTTAGGTTAGGTTAGGTTAGGATACGTTAGGTTAGGTTAGGTTACGTTAGGTTAGGTTAGGTTAGGTTACGTTAGGTTAGGTTAGGTTAGGTAAGGATAATTTGGTTAGGTTAGGTAAGGTTAGGTTAGGTTAGGTTAGGTTTGGTTAGGTTAGGTTAGGTTAGGTTAGGTTATGTTAGGTTAGGTTGGGTTAGGTTAGGTTAGGTTACGTTAGGTTAAGGTATGAACCGTCGTAAAACCGCAATAAACAATGTCACTTAGTGAGATGCAGTGTTTTTCACCATTACAAGTCGGGAACTGCGATATCTAATGTGAAAGCGCTTGCAAACGTCGTTAGGTTAGGTTAGGTTAGGTTAGGTTAGGTTAGGTTACGTTAGGTTAGGTTTGGTTAGGTTAGGTTAGGTTAGGTTATGTTAGGTTAGGTTGGGTTAGGTTAGGTTAGGTTACGTTAGGTTAAGGTATGAACCGTCGTAAAACCGCAATAAACAATGTCACTTAGTGAGATGCAGTGTTTTTCACCATTACAAGTTGGGAACTGCGATATCTAATGTGAAAGCGCTTGAAACCATCGTAATCTTGTAGAAAACATTGTAAAGTTGCGAGTAAAACGTTTTCTAACGATAGAAGTGCGAAGGTTAGGTTAGGTTAGGTTAGTTTAAGCTAGGTAGCGTCGTGAAACTACTAAAAACGACGTCATCTAACGAGATAGTGTTGTTTATTGCGAGTACGAAACTGCGATAGGTAAAATGTTGTGAAAGCACACAAAACGGCATGAACAAGCCAAATACTGCGTGTTGTACCGTTACAAGGGCGAAACTGCTATGTTGTGACATTCTCGGTAAAGCGCATGCAAGTATCGTGAAACCTAAAGAACGATGTCATTTAGCGAGATACAGCGTTCTGTACTGTAATAAGTTGGTGAGAAACTGTGAGGTCAAGCAAATATCGTAATTGTGAACGAAACAGTGTAATTGAGCGTCTTTAGATACAAGTGCGAATGGTAGGTTAGGTTGACATATCAACCATCGTAAAACCGCATTAAACAATGTCACTTAGTGAGATGTAGTGTTTTTCAACATTACAAGTCGGGAACTACGATATCTAATGTGAAAGCGCATGAAACCGTCGTAATCTTGTAGAAAACATTGTAAAGTTGCGAGTAAAACGTTTTCTAACGATAGAAGTGCGAAGGGTATGTTAGGTTGAGTTATGTTAGTTTAAGCTAGATAGTGTCGTGAAACCACCAAAAACGACGTCATCTAACGAGATAATGTTGTTTATTGCGAGTACGAAACTGCGATAGGTAAAATGTTGTGAAAGCACACAAAACGGCATGAACAAGCCAAATACTGCGTGTTCTACCGTTACAAGTGCGAAACTGCTATATTGTGATATTCTCGGTAAAGCGCATGCAAGTATCGTGAAACCTTAAAGAACGATGTCATTTAGCGAGATACAGCGTTCTGTACTGTAATAAGTTGGTGAGAAACTGTGAGGTCAAGCAAATATTGTAATTGTGAACGAAACAGTGTAATTGAGCGTCTTTAGATACGAGTGCGAATGTTAGGTTAGGTTGACATATCAACCATCGTAAAACCGCATTAAACAATGTCACTTAGTGAGATGTAGTGTTTTTCAACATTACAAGTCGGGAACTACGATATCTAATGTGAAAGCGCATGAAACCGTCGTAATCTTGTAGAAAACATTGTAAAGTTGCGAGTAAAACGTTTTCTAACGATACAAGTGCGAAGGTTAGGTTAGGTTAGGTTAGGTTAGTTTAGGCTAGGTAGCGTCGTGAAACTACCAAAAACGACGTCATCTAAAGAGATAGTGTTGTTTTATTGCGAGTATTAAACTGCGATAGGTGAAATGTTGTGAAAGCACACAAAACGGCATGAACAAGCCAAATACTGCGTGTTCTACCGTTACAAGTGCGAAACTGCTATATTGTGATATTCTCGTTAAAGCGCATGCAAGCATCGTGAAACCTTAAAGAACAATGTCATTTAGCGAGATACAGCGTTCTGTACTGCAATAAGTTGGTGAAAAACTGTGAGGTTATGCAAATATCGTAATTGTGAACGAAACAGTGTAATAGAGCGTTTTTCAATACAAATACGAATGTTAGGTTAGGTTAAGATATGAACCGTCGTAAAACCGCATTAAACAATGTCACTTAGTGAGATGCAGTGTTTTTCACCATTACAAGTCGGGAACTGCGTTATCTAATGTGAAAGCGCTTGCAAACGTCGTTAGGTTAGGTTAGGTTAGGTTAGGTTAGGTTAGGTTACGTTAGGTTAGGTTTGGTTAGGTTAGGTTAGGTTAGGTTATGTTAGGTTAGGTTTGGTTAGGTTAGGTTAGGTTACGTTAGGTTAAGGTATGAACCGTCGTAAAACCGCAATAAACAATGTCACTTCGTGGGATGCAGTGTTTTTCACCTTTACAAGTTGGGAACTGCGATATCTAATGTGAAAGCGCTTGAAACCGTCGTAATGTTGTAGAAAGCAATGTAAAGTAGCGAGTAAAACGTTTTCTAACGATAGAAGTGCGAAGGTTATGTTAGGTTGAGTTATGTTAGTTTAAGCTAGGTAGCGTCGTGAAACCACCAAAAAGACGTCATCTAACGAGATAGTGTTGTTTTATTGCGAGTACGAAACTGCGATAGGTAAAATGTGAAAGCACACAAAACGGCATGAACAAGCCAAATACTGCGTGTTGTACCGTTACAAGTGCGAAACTGCTATGTTTTGACATTCTCGGTAAAGCGCATGCAAGTATCGTGAAACCTTAAAGAACGATGTCATTTAGCGAGATACAGCGTTCTGTACTGTAATAAGCTGGTGAGAAACTGTGAGGTCAAGCAAATATCGTAATTGTGAACGAAACAGTGTAATTGAGCGTCTTTAGATACAAGTGCGAGTGTTAGGTTAGGTTGACATATCAACCGTCGTAAAACCGCATTAAACAATGTCACTTAGTGAGATGTAGTGTTTTTCAACATTACAAGTCGGGAACTACGATATCTAATGTGAAAGCGCATGAAACCGTCGTTAGGTTAGGTTAGGTTAGGTTAGGTTAGGTTAGGTTTTGTTAGGTTAGGTTAGGTTAGGTTAGGTTAGATTAGGTTAGGTTGGGTTGAGTTGGGTTAGGTTAGGTTAGGTTAGGTTAGGTTGGGTTAGGTTAGGTTAGGTTAGGTTAGGTTAGGTTACGTTAGGTTAGGTTAGGTTACGTTAGGTTAGGTTAGGTTAGGTAAGGATAATTTGGTTAGGTTAGGTAAGGTTAGGTTAGGTTAGGTTGGGTTGGGTGTTGTTGGGTTGGGTTGGGTTGGGTTGGGTTAGGTTGGGTTAGGTTAGGTTAGGTTACGTTAGGTTAGGTTAGGATAGGTTAGGTTAGGTTAGGTTACGTTAGGTTATGTTAGGTTAGGTTAGGTTACGTTAGGTTAGGTTAGGTCAGGTAAGGATAGGTTACGTTAGAATAGGTTAGGTTAGGTTAAGTTTGGTTAGGTTAGGTTTGGTTAGGTTTGGTTAGGTTAGCTTAGGTTAGGTTAGGTTGGGTTGGGTTGGGTTGGGTTAGGTTAGGTTAGGTTAGGTTAGGTTGGGTTAGGTTAGTTTAGGTTAGGTTAGGTTAGGTTAGGTTGGGTTGGGTTGGGTTAGGTTATGTTAGGTTAGGTTAGGTAAGGTTAGGTTAGGTTAGGTTAGGTTACGTTAGGTTAAGGTATGAACCGTCGTAAAACCGCATTAAACAATGTCACTTAGTGAGATGCAGTGTTTTTCACCTTTACAAGTTGGGAACTGCGATATCTAATGTGAAAGCGCATGAAACCGTCGTAATCTTGTAGAAAACATTGTAAAGTAGCGAATAAAACGTTTTCTAACGATAGAAGTGCGAAGGTTAGGTTAGGTTAGGTTAGGTTAGTTTAGGCTAGGTAGCGTCGTGAAACTACCAAAAAACACGTCATCTAAAGAGTTAGTGTTGTTTTATTGCGAGTATTAAACTGCGATAGGTGAAATGTTGTGAAAGCACACAAAACGGCATGAACAAGCCAAATACTGCGTGTTCTACCATTACAAGTGCGAAACTGCTATATTGTGATATTCTCGTTAAAGCGCATGCAAGCATCGTGAAACCTTAAAGAACAATGTCATTTAGCGAGATACAGCGTTCTGTACTGCAATAAGTTGGTGAAAAACTGTGAGGTTATGCAAATATCGTAATTGTGAACGAAACAGTGTAATAGAGCGTTTTTCAATACAAGTACGAATGTTAGGTTAGGTTAAGATATGAACCGTCGTAAAACCGCTTTAAACAATGTCACTTAGTGAGATGCAGTTTTTCACCATTACAAGTCGGGAACTCCGATATCTAATCTGAAAGCGCTTGCAAACGTCGTTAGGTTAGGTTAGGTTAGGTTAGGTTAGGTTAGGTTACGTTAGGTTAGGTTTGGTTAGGTTAGGTTAGGTTAGGTTATGTTAGGTTAGGTTGGGTTAGGTTAGGTTAGGTTACGTTAGGTTAAGGTATGAACCGTCGTAAAACCGCAATAAACAATGTCACTTCGTGAGATGCAGTGTTTTTCACCTTTACAAGTTGGGAACTGCGATATCTATTGTGAAAGCGCTTGAAACCGTCGTAATGTTGTAGAAAGCAATGTAAAGTAGCGAGTAAAACGTTTTCTAACGATAGAAGTGCGAAGGTTATGTTAGGTTGAGTTATGTTAGTTTAAGCTAGGTAGCGTCGTGAAACCACCAAAAACGACGTCATCTAACGAGATAGTGTTGTTTTATTGCGAGTACGAAACTGAGATAGGTAAATTGTGAAAGCACACAAAACGGCATGAACAAGCCAAATACTGCGTGTTGTACCGTTACAAGTGCGAAACTGCTATGTTTTGACATTCTCGGTAAAGCACATGCAAGTATCGTGAAACCTTAAAGAACGATGTCATTTAGCGAGATACAGCGTTCTGTACTGTAATAAGCTGGTGAGAAACTGTGAGGTCAAGCAAATATGGTAATTGTGAACAAAACAGTGTAATAGAGCGTTTTTAGATACAAGTGCGAATGTTAGGTTAGGTTAAGATATGAACCGTCGTAAAACCGCATTAAACAATGTCAATTAGTGAGATGCAGTGTTTTTCACCATTAAAAGTCGGGAACTGCGATATTTAATGTGAAAGCGCTTGCAACCGTCGTTAGGTTAGGTTAGGTTAGGTTAGGTTTTGTTAGGTTAGGTTAGGTTAGGTTAGGTTAGATTAGGTTAGGTTGGGTTGAGTTGGGTTAGGTTAGGTTAGGTTAGGTTAGGTTGGGTTACGTTAGGTTAGGTTAGGTTAGGTTACGTTAGGTTAGGTTAGGTTACGTTAGGTTAGGTTAGGTTAGGTTACGTTAGGTTAGGTTAGGTTAGGTAAGGATAATTTGGTTAGGTTAGGTAAGGTTAGGTTAGGTTGGGTTGGGTGTTGTTGGGTTGGGTTGGGTTGGGTTAGGTTGGGTTAGGTTAGGTTAGGTTACGTTAGGTTAGGTTAGGTTAGGTTAGGTTAGGTTAGGTTACGTTAGGTTATGTTAGGTTAGGTTAGGTTAGGTTACGTTAGGTTAGGTTAGGTCAGGTAAGGTTAGGTTACGTTAGAATAGGTTAGGTTAGGTTAGGTTACGTTAGGTTAGGTTAAGTTAGATTAGGTTAGGTTTGGTTAGGTTTGGTTAGGTTTGGTTAGGTTAGCTTAGGTTAGGTTAGGTTGGGTTGGGTTGGGTTGGGTTAGGTTAGGTTAGGTTAGGTTAGGTTGGGTTAGGTTAGTTTAGGTTAGGTTAGGTTAGGTTGGGTTGGGTTGGGTTAGGTTAGGTTAGGTTAGGTTAGGTAAGGTTAGGTGAGGTTAGGTTAGGTTACGTTAGGTTAAGGTATGAACCGTCGTAAAACCGCATTAAACAATGTCACTTAGTGAGATGCAGTGTTTTTCACCATTACAAGTCGGGAACTGCGATATCTAATGTGAAAGCGCTTGCAAACGTCGTTACGTTAGGTTAGGTTAGGTTAGGTTAGGTTAGGTTAGGTTTTGTTAGGTTAGGTTAGGTTAGGTTAGGTTAGATTAGGTTAGGTTGGGTTGAGTTGGGTTAGGTTAGGTTAGGTTAGGTTAGGTTGGGTTAGGTTAGGTTAGGTTAGGTTACGTTAGGTTAGGTTAGGTTACGTTAGGTTTGGTTAGGTTAGGTAAGGATAATTTGGTTAGGTTAGGTAAGGTTAGGTTAGGTTAGGTTAGGTTGGGTTGGGTGTTGTTGGGTTGGGTTGGGTTGGGTTGGGTTAGGTTGGGTTAGGTTAGGTTAGGTTACGTTAGGTTAGGTTAGGATAGGTTAGGTTAGGTTAGGTTACGTTAGGTTATGTTAGGTTAGGTTAGGTTACGTTAGGTTAGGTTAGGTCAGGTAAGGATAGGTTACGTTAGAATAGGTTAGGTTAGGTTAAGTTAGGTTAGGTTAGGTTTGGTTAGGTTTGGTTAGGTTAGCTTAGGTTAGGTTAGGTTGGGTTGGGTTGGGTTGGGTTAGGTTAGGTTAGGTTAGGTTAGGTTGGGTTAGGTTAGTTTAGGTTAGGTTAGGTTAGGTTGGGTTGGGTTGGGTTAGGTTAGGTTAGGTAAGGTTAGGTTAGGTTAGGTTAGGTTACGTTAGGTTAAGGTATGAACCGTCGTAAAACCGCATTAAACAATGTCACTTAGTGAGATGCAGTGTTTTTCACCTTTACAAGTTGGGAACTGCGATATCTAATGTGAAAGCGCATGAAACCGTCGTAATCTTGTAGAAAACATTGTAAAGTAGCGAATAAAACGTTTTCTAACGATAGAAGTGCGAAGGTTAGGTTAGGTTAGGTTAGGTTAGTTTAGGCTAGGTAGCGTCGTGAAACTACCAAAAAACACGTCATCTAAAGAGTTAGTGTTGTTTTATTGCGAGTATTAAACTGCGATAGGTGAAATGTTGTGAAAGCACACAAAACGGCATGAACAAGCCAAATACTGCGTGTTCTACCGTTACAAGTGCGAAACTGCTATATTGTGATATTCTCGTTAAAGCGCATGCAAGCATCGTGAAACCTTAAAGAACAATGTCATTTAGCGAGATACAGCGTTCTGTACTGCAATAAGTTGGTGAAAAACTGTGAGGTTATGCAAATATCGTAATTGTGAACGAAACAGTGTAATAGAGCGTTTTTCAATACAAGTACGAATGTTAGGTTAGGTTAAGATATGAACCGTCGTAAAACCGCATTAAACAATGTCACTTAGTGAGATGCAGTTTTTCACCATTACAAGTCGGGAACTGCGATATCTAATCTGAAAGCGCTTGCAAACGTGGTTAGGTTAGGGGTTAGGTTAGGTTAGGTTAGGTTACGTTAGGTTAGGTTTGGTTAGGTTAGGTTAGGTTAGGTTATGTTAGGTTAGGTTGGGTTAGGTTAGGTTAGGTTACGTTAGGTTAAGGTATGAACCGTCGTAAAACCGCAATAAACAATGTCACTTCGTGAGATGCAGTGTTTTTCACCTTTACAAGTTGGGAACTGCGATATCTATTGTGAAAGCGCTTGAAACCGTCGTAATGTTGTAGAAAGCAATGTAAAGTAGCGAGTAAAACGTTTTCTAACGATAGAAGTGCGAAGGTTATGTTAGGTTGAGTTATGTTAGTTTAAGCTAGGTAGCGTCGTGAAACCACCAAAAACGACGTCATCTAACGAGATAGTGTTGTTTTATTGCGAGTACGAAACTGAGATAGGTAAAATGTGAAAGCACACAAAACGGCATGAACAAGCCAAATACTGCGTGTTGTACCGTTACAAGTGCGAAACTGCTATGTTTTGACATTCTCGGTAAAGCGCATGCAAGTATCGTGAAACCTTAAAGAACGATGTCATTTAGCGAGATACAGCGTTCTGTACTGTAATAAGCTGGTGAGAAACTGTGAGGTCAAGCAAATATCGTAATTGTGAACGAAACAGTGTAATTTAGCGTCTTTAGATACAAGTGCGAATGTTAGGTTAGGTTGACATATCAACCGTCGTAAAACCGCATTAAACAATGTCACTTAGTGAGATGTAGTGTTTTTCAACATTACAAGTCGGGAACTACGATATCTAATGTGAAAGCGCATGAAACCGTCGTAATCTTGTAGAAAACATTGTAAAGTTGCGAGTAAAACGTTTTCTAACGATAGAAGTGCGAAGGTTAGGTTAGGTTAGTTTAAGCTAGGTAGCGTCGTGAAACTACTAAAAACGACGTCATCTAACGAGATAGTGTTGTTTTATAGCGAGTATTAAACTGCGATAGGTGAAATGTTGTGAAAGCACACAAAACGGCATGAACAAGCCAAATACTGCGTGTTCTACCGTTACAAGTGGGAAACTGCTATATTGTGATATTCTCGTTAAAGCGCATGCAAGCATCGTGAAACCTTAAAGAACAATGTCATTTAGCGAGATACAACGTTCTGTACTGCAATAAGTTGGTGAAAAACTGAGGTTATGCAAATATGGTAATTGTGAACAAAACAGTGTAATAGAGCGTTTTTAGATACAAGTGCGAATGTTAGGTTAAGTTAAGATATGAACCGTCGTAAAACCGCATTAAACAATGTCAATTAGTGAGATGCAGTGTTTTTCACCATTAAAAGTCGGGAACTGCGATATCTAATGTGAAAGCGCTTGCAACCGTCGTTAGGTTAGGTTAGGTTAGGTTAGGTTAGGTTAGATTAGGTTAGGTTGGGTTGAGTTGGGTTAGGTTAGGTTAGGTTAGGTTAGGATACGTTAGGTTAGGTTAGGTTACGTTAGGTTAGGTTAGGTTAGGTTACGTTAGGTTAGGTTCGGTTAGGTAAGGATAATTTGGTTAGGTTAGGTAAGGTTAGGTTAGGTTAGGTTAGGTTTGGTTAGGTTAGGTTAGGTTAGGTTAGGTTATGTTAGGTTAGGTTGGGTTAGGTTAGGTTAGGTTACGTTAGGTTAAGGTATGAACCGTCGTAAAACCGCAATAAACAATGTCACTTAGTGAGATGCAGTGTTTTTCACCATTACAAGTCGGGAACTGCGATATCTAATGTGAAAGCGCTTGCAAACGTCGTTAGGTTAGGTTAGGTTAGGTTAGGTTAGGTTACGTTAGGTTAGGTTTGGTTAGGTTAGGTTAGGTTAGGTTATGTTAGGTTAGGTTGGGTTAGGTTAGGTTAGGTTACGTTAGGTTAAGGTATGAACCGTCGTAAAACCGCAATAAACAATGTCACTTAGTGAGATGCAGTGTTTTTCACCATTACAAGTTGGGAACTGCGATATCTAATGTGAAAGCGCTTGAAACCATCGTAATCTTGTAGAAAACATTGTAAAGTTGCGAGTAAAACGTTTTCTAACGATAGAAGTGCGAAGGTTAGGTTAGGTTAGGTTAGTTTAAGCTAGGTAGCGTCGTGAAACTACTAAAAACGACGTCATCTAACGAGATAGTGTTGTTTATTGCGAGTACGAAACTGCGATAGGTAAAATGTTGTGAAAGCACACAAAACGGCATGAACAAGCCAAATACTGCGTGTTGTACCGTTACAAGGGCGAAACTGCTATGTTGTGACATTCTCGGTAAAGCGCATGCAAGTATCGTGAAACCTAAAGAACGATGTCATTTAGCGAGATACAGCGTTCTGTACTGTAATAAGTTGGTGAGAAACTGTGAGGTCAAGCAAATATCGTAATTGTGAACGAAACAGTGTAATTGAGCGTCTTTAGATACAAGTGCGAATGGTAGGTTAGGTTGACATATCAACCATCGTAAAACCGCATTAAACAATGTCACTTAGTGAGATGTAGTGTTTTTCAACATTACAAGTCGGGAACTACGATATCTAATGTGAAAGCGCATGAAACCGTCGTAATCTTGTAGAAAACATTGTAAAGTTGCGAGTAAAACGTTTTCTAACGATAGAAGTGCGAAGGGTATGTTAGGTTGAGTTATGTTAGTTTAAGCTAGATAGTGTCGTGAAACCACCAAAAACGACGTCATCTAACGAGATAATGTTGTTTATTGCGAGTACGAAACTGCGATAGGTAAAATGTTGTGAAAGCACACAAAACGGCATGAACAAGCCAAATACTGCGTGTTCTACCGTTACAAGTGCGAAACTGCTATATTGTGATATTCTCGGTAAAGCGCATGCAAGTATCGTGAAACCTTAAAGAACGATGTCATTTAGCGAGATACAGCGTTCTGTACTGTAATAAGTTGGTGAGAAACTGTGAGGTCAAGCAAATATTGTAATTGTGAACGAAACAGTGTAATTGAGCGTCTTTAGATACGAGTGCGAATGTTAGGTTAGGTTGACATATCAACCATCGTAAAACCGCATTAAACAATGTCACTTAGTGAGATGTAGTGTTTTTCAACATTACAAGTCGGGAACTACGATATCTAATGTGAAAGCGCATGAAACCGTCGTAATCTTGTAGAAAACATTGTAAAGTTGCGAGTAAAACGTTTTCTAACGATACAAGTGCGAAGGTTAGGTTAGGTTAGGTTAGGTTAGTTTAGGCTAGGTAGCGTCGTGAAACTACCAAAAACGACGTCATCTAAAGAGATAGTGTTGTTTTATTGCGAGTATTAAACTGCGATAGGTGAAATGTTGTGAAAGCACACAAAACGGCATGAACAAGCCAAATACTGCGTGTTCTACCGTTACAAGTGCGAAACTGCTATATTGTGATATTCTCGTTAAAGCGCATGCAAGCATCGTGAAACCTTAAAGAACAATGTCATTTAGCGAGATACAGCGTTCTGTACTGCAATAAGTTGGTGAAAAACTGTGAGGTTATGCAAATATCGTAATTGTGAACGAAACAGTGTAATAGAGCGTTTTTCAATACAAAT
The DNA here is from genome assembly GCF_043290135.1 of Rhipicephalus microplus. NCBI lineage: Eukaryota > Metazoa > Arthropoda > Arachnida > Ixodida > Ixodidae > Rhipicephalus > Rhipicephalus microplus. The sequence goes on from NC_134703.1 coordinate 239,151,811, forward strand.
ACGAATGTTAGGTTAGGTTAAGATATGAACCGTCGTAAAACCGCATTAAACAATGTCACTTAGTGAGATGCAGTGTTTTTCACCATTACAAGTCGGGAACTGCGTTATCTAATGTGAAAGCGCTTGCAAACGTCGTTAGGTTAGGTTAGGTTAGGTTAGGTTAGGTTAGGTTACGTTAGGTTAGGTTTGGTTAGGTTAGGTTAGGTTAGGTTATGTTAGGTTAGGTTTGGTTAGGTTAGGTTAGGTTACGTTAGGTTAAGGTATGAACCGTCGTAAAACCGCAATAAACAATGTCACTTCGTGGGATGCAGTGTTTTTCACCTTTACAAGTTGGGAACTGCGATATCTAATGTGAAAGCGCTTGAAACCGTCGTAATGTTGTAGAAAGCAATGTAAAGTAGCGAGTAAAACGTTTTCTAACGATAGAAGTGCGAAGGTTATGTTAGGTTGAGTTATGTTAGTTTAAGCTAGGTAGCGTCGTGAAACCACCAAAAAGACGTCATCTAAAGAGTTAGTGTTGTTTTATTGCGAGTATTAAACTGCGATAGGTGAAATGTTGTGAAAGCACACAAAACGGCATGAACAAGCCAAATACTGCGTGTTCTACCGTTACAAGTGCGAAACTGCTATATTGTGATATTCTCGTTAAAGCGCATGCAAGCATCGTGAAACCTTAAAGAACAATGTCATTTAGCGAGATACAGCGTTCTGTACTGCAATAAGTTGGTGAAAAACTGTGAGGTTATGCAAATATCGTAATTGTGAACGAAACAGTGTAATAGAGCGTTTTTCAATACAAGTACGAATGTTAGGTTAGGTTAAGATATGAACCGTCGTAAAACCGCATTAAACAATGTCACTTAGTGAGATGCAGTTTTTCACCATTACAAGTCGGGAACTGCGATATCTAATCTGAAAGCGCTTGCAAACGTGGTTAGGTTAGGGGTTAGGTTAGGTTAGGTTAGGTTAGGTTAGGTTACGTTAGGTTAGGTTTGGTTAGGTTAGGTTAGGTTAGGTTATGTTAGGTTAGGTTGGGTTAGGTTAGGTTAGGTTACGTTAGGTTAAGGTATGAACCGTCGTAAAACCGCAATAAACAATGTCACTTCGTGAGATGCAGTGTTTTTCACCTTTACAAGTTGGGAACTGCGATATCTATTGTGAAAGCGCTTGAAACCGTCGTAATGTTGTAGAAAGCAATGTAAAGTAGCGAGTAAAACGTTTTCTAACGATAGAAGTGCGAAGGTTAGGTTAGGTTAGGTTAGTTTAAGCTAGGTAGCGTCGTGAAACTACTAAAAACGACGTCATCTAACGAGATAGTGTTGTTTATTGCGAGTACGAAACTGCGATAGGTAAAATGTTGTGAAAGCACACAAAACGGCATGAACAAGCCAAATACTGCGTGTTGTACCGTTACAAGGGCGAAACTGCTATGTTTTGACATTCTCGGTAAAGCGCATGCAAGTATCGTGAAACCTTAAAGAACGATGTCATTTAGCGAGATACAGCGTTCTGTACTGTAATAAGCTGGTGAGAAACTGTGAGGTCAAGCAAATATCGTAATTGTGAACGAAACAGTGTAATTTAGCGTCTTTAGATACAAGTGCGAATGTTAGGTTAGGTTGACATATCAACCGTCGTAAAACCGCATTAAACAATGTCACTTAGTGAGATGTAGTGTTTTTCAACATTACAAGTCGGGAACTACGATATCTAATGTGAAAGCGCATGAAACCGTCGTAATCTTGTAGAAAACATTGTAAAGTTGCGAGTAAAACGTTTTCTAACGATAGAAGTGCGAAGGTTAGGTTAGGTTAGTTTAAGCTAGGTAGCGTCGTGAAACTACTAAAAACGACGTCATCTAACGAGATAGTGTTGTTTTATAGCGAGTATTAAACTGCGATAGGTGAAATGTTGTGAAAGCACACAAAACGGCATGAACAAGCCAAATACTGCGTGTTCTACCGTTACAAGTGGGAAACTGCTATATTGTGATATTCTCGTTAAAGCGCATGCAAGCATCGTGAAACCTTAAAGAACAATGTCATTTAGCGAGATACAACGTTCTGTACTGCAATAAGTTGGTGAAAAACTGAGGTTATGCAAATATGGTAATTGTGAACAAAACAGTGTAATTGAGCGTCTTTAGATACAAGTGCGAGTGTTAGGTTAGGTTGACATATCAACCGTCGTAAAACCGCATTAAACAATGTCACTTAGTGAGATGTAGTGTTTTTCAACATTACAAGTCGGGAACTACGATATCTAATGTGAAAGCGCATGAAACCGTCGTTAGGTTAGGTTAGGTTAGGTTAGGTTAGGTTAGGTTTTGTTAGGTTAGGTTAGGTTAGGTTAGGTTAGATTAGGTTAGGTTGGGTTGAGTTGGGTTAGGTTAGGTTAGGTTAGGTTAGGTTGGGTTAGGTTAGGTTAGGTTAGGTTAGGTTAGGTTACGTTAGGTTAGGTTAGGTTACGTTAGGTTAGGTTAGGTTAGGTAAGGATAATTTGGTTAGGTTAGGTAAGGTTAGGTTAGGTTAGGTTGGGTTGGGTGTTGTTGGGTTGGGTTGGGTTGGGTTGGGTTAGGTTGGGTTAGGTTAGGTTAGGTTACGTTAGGTTAGGTTAGGATAGGTTAGGTTAGGTTAGGTTACGTTAGGTTATGTTAGGTTAGGTTAGGTTACGTTAGGTTAGGTTAGGTCAGGTAAGGATAGGTTACGTTAGAATAGGTTAGGTTAGGTTAAGTTTGGTTAGGTTAGGTTTGGTTAGGTTTGGTTAGGTTAGCTTAGGTTAGGTTAGGTTGGGTTGGGTTGGGTTGGGTTAGGTTAGGTTAGGTTAGGTTAGGTTGGGTTAGGTTAGTTTAGGTTAGGTTAGGTTAGGTTAGGTTGGGTTGGGTTGGGTTAGGTTATGTTAGGTTAGGTTAGGTAAGGTTAGGTTAGGTTAGGTTAGGTTACGTTAGGTTAAGGTATGAACCGTCGTAAAACCGCATTAAACAATGTCACTTAGTGAGATGCAGTGTTTTTCACCTTTACAAGTTGGGAACTGCGATATCTAATGTGAAAGCGCATGAAACCGTCGTAATCTTGTAGAAAACATTGTAAAGTAGCGAATAAAACGTTTTCTAACGATAGAAGTGCGAAGGTTAGGTTAGGTTAGGTTAGGTTAGTTTAGGCTAGGTAGCGTCGTGAAACTACCAAAAAACACGTCATCTAAAGAGTTAGTGTTGTTTTATTGCGAGTATTAAACTGCGATAGGTGAAATGTTGTGAAAGCACACAAAACGGCATGAACAAGCCAAATACTGCGTGTTCTACCATTACAAGTGCGAAACTGCTATATTGTGATATTCTCGTTAAAGCGCATGCAAGCATCGTGAAACCTTAAAGAACAATGTCATTTAGCGAGATACAGCGTTCTGTACTGCAATAAGTTGGTGAAAAACTGTGAGGTTATGCAAATATCGTAATTGTGAACGAAACAGTGTAATAGAGCGTTTTTCAATACAAGTACGAATGTTAGGTTAGGTTAAGATATGAACCGTCGTAAAACCGCTTTAAACAATGTCACTTAGTGAGATGCAGTTTTTCACCATTACAAGTCGGGAACTCCGATATCTAATCTGAAAGCGCTTGCAAACGTCGTTAGGTTAGGTTAGGTTAGGTTAGGTTAGGTTAGGTTACGTTAGGTTAGGTTTGGTTAGGTTAGGTTAGGTTAGGTTATGTTAGGTTAGGTTGGGTTAGGTTAGGTTAGGTTACGTTAGGTTAAGGTATGAACCGTCGTAAAACCGCAATAAACAATGTCACTTCGTGAGATGCAGTGTTTTTCACCTTTACAAGTTGGGAACTGCGATATCTATTGTGAAAGCGCTTGAAACCGTCGTAATGTTGTAGAAAGCAATGTAAAGTAGCGAGTAAAACGTTTTCTAACGATAGAAGTGCGAAGGTTATGTTAGGTTGAGTTATGTTAGTTTAAGCTAGGTAGCGTCGTGAAACCACCAAAAACGACGTCATCTAACGAGATAGTGTTGTTTTATTGCGAGTACGAAACTGAGATAGGTAAATTGTGAAAGCACACAAAACGGCATGAACAAGCCAAATACTGCGTGTTGTACCGTTACAAGTGCGAAACTGCTATGTTTTGACATTCTCGGTAAAGCACATGCAAGTATCGTGAAACCTTAAAGAACGATGTCATTTAGCGAGATACAGCGTTCTGTACTGTAATAAGCTGGTGAGAAACTGTGAGGTCAAGCAAATATGGTAATTGTGAACAAAACAGTGTAATAGAGCGTTTTTAGATACAAGTGCGAATGTTAGGTTAGGTTAAGATATGAACCGTCGTAAAACCGCATTAAACAATGTCAATTAGTGAGATGCAGTGTTTTTCACCATTAAAAGTCGGGAACTGCGATATTTAATGTGAAAGCGCTTGCAACCGTCGTTAGGTTAGGTTAGGTTAGGTTAGGTTTTGTTAGGTTAGGTTAGGTTAGGTTAGGTTAGATTAGGTTAGGTTGGGTTGAGTTGGGTTAGGTTAGGTTAGGTTAGGTTAGGTTGGGTTACGTTAGGTTAGGTTAGGTTAGGTTACGTTAGGTTAGGTTAGGTTACGTTAGGTTAGGTTAGGTTAGGTTACGTTAGGTTAGGTTAGGTTAGGTAAGGATAATTTGGTTAGGTTAGGTAAGGTTAGGTTAGGTTGGGTTGGGTGTTGTTGGGTTGGGTTGGGTTGGGTTAGGTTGGGTTAGGTTAGGTTAGGTTACGTTAGGTTAGGTTAGGTTAGGTTAGGTTAGGTTAGGTTACGTTAGGTTATGTTAGGTTAGGTTAGGTTAGGTTACGTTAGGTTAGGTTAGGTCAGGTAAGGTTAGGTTACGTTAGAATAGGTTAGGTTAGGTTAGGTTACGTTAGGTTAGGTTAAGTTAGGTTAGGTTAGGTTTGGTTAGGTTTGGTTAGGTTAGCTTAGGTTAGGTTAGGTTGGGTTGGGTTGGGTTGGGTTAGGTTAGGTTAGGTTAGGTTAGGTTGGGTTAGGTTAGTTTAGGTTAGGTTAGGTTAGGTTGGGTTGGGTTGGGTTAGGTTAGGTTAGGTTAGGTTAGGTAAGGTTAGGTGAGGTTAGGTTAGGTTACGTTAGGTTAAGGTATGAACCGTCGTAAAACCGCATTAAACAATGTCACTTAGTGAGATGCAGTGTTTTTCACCATTACATGTCGGGAACTGCGATATCTAATGTGAAAGCGCTTGCAAACGTCGTTACGTTAGGTTAGGTTAGGTTAGGTTAGGTTAGGTTAGGTTTTGTTAGGTTAGGTTAGGTTAGGTTAGGTTAGATTAGGTTAGGTTGGGTTGAGTTGGGTTAGGTTAGGTTAGGTTAGGTTAGGTTGGGTTAGGTTAGGTTAGGTTAGGTTACGTTAGGTTAGGTTAGGTTACGTTAGGTTTGGTTAGGTTAGGTAAGGATAATTTGGTTAGGTTAGGTAAGGTTAGGTTAGGTTAGGTTAGGTTGGGTTGGGTGTTGTTGGGTTGGGTTGGGTTGGGTTGGGTTAGGTTGGGTTAGGTTAGGTTAGGTTACGTTAGGTTAGGTTAGGATAGGTTAGGTTAGGTTAGGTTACGTTAGGTTATGTTAGGTTAGGTTAGGTTACGTTAGGTTAGGTTAGGTCAGGTAAGGATAGGTTACGTTAGAATAGGTTAGGTTAGGTTAAGTTAGGTTAGGTTAGGTTTGGTTAGGTTTGGTTAGGTTAGCTTAGGTTAGGTTAGGTTGGGTTGGGTTGGGTTGGGTTAGGTTAGGTTAGGTTAGGTTAGGTTGGGTTAGGTTAGTTTAGGTTAGGTTAGGTTAGGTTGGGTTGGGTTGGGTTAGGTTAGGTTAGGTAAGGTTAGGTTAGGTTAGGTTAGGTTACGTTAGGTTAAGGTATGAACCGTCGTAAAACCGCATTAAACAATGTCACTTAGTGAGATGCAGTGTTTTTCACCTTTACAAGTTGGGAACTGCGATATCTAATGTGAAAGCGCATGAAACCGTCGTAATCTTGTAGAAAACATTGTAAAGTAGCGAATAAAACGTTTTCTAACGATAGAAGTGCGAAGGTTAGGTTAGGTTAGGTTAGGTTAGTTTAGGCTAGGTAGCGTCGTGAAACTACCAAAAAACACGTCATCTAAAGAGTTAGTGTTGTTTTATTGCGAGTATTAAACTGCGATAGGTGAAATGTTGTGAAAGCACACAAAACGGCATGAACAAGCCAAATACTGCGTGTTCTACCGTTACAAGTGCGAAACTGCTATATTGTGATATTCTCGTTAAAGCGCATGCAAGCATCGTGAAACCTTAAAGAACAATGTCATTTAGCGAGATACAGCGTTCTGTACTGCAATAAGTTGGTGAAAAACTGTGAGGTTATGCAAATATCGTAATTGTGAACGAAACAGTGTAATAGAGCGTTTTTCAATACAAGTACGAATGTTAGGTTAGGTTAAGATATGAACCGTCGTAAAACCGCATTAAACAATGTCACTTAGTGAGATGCAGTTTTTCACCATTACAAGTCGGGAACTGCGATATCTAATCTGAAAGCGCTTGCAAACGTGGTTAGGTTAGGGGTTAGGTTAGGTTAGGTTAGGTTAGGTTAGGTTACGTTAGGTTAGGTTTGGTTAGGTTAGGTTAGGTTAGGTTAGGTTATGTTAGGTTAGGTTGGGTTAGGTTAGGTTAGGTTACGTTAGGTTAAGGTATGAACCGTCGTAAAACCGCAATAAACAATGTCACTTCGTGAGATGCAGTGTTTTTCACCTTTACAAGTTGGGAACTGCGATATCTATTGTGAAAGCGCTTGAAACCGTCGTAATGTTGTAGAAAGCAATGTAAAGTAGCGAGTAAAACGTTTTCTAACGATAGAAGTGCGAAGGTTATGTTAGGTTGAGTTATGTTAGTTTAAGCTAGGTAGCGTCGTGAAACCACCAAAAACGACGTCATCTAACGAGATAGTGTTGTTTTATTGCGAGTACGAAACTGAGATAGGTAAAATGTGAAAGCACACAAAACGGCATGAACAAGCCAAATACTGCGTGTTGTACCGTTACAAGTGCGAAACTGCTATGTTTTGACATTCTCGGTAAAGCGCATGCAAGTATCGTGAAACCTTAAAGAACGATGTCATTTAGCGAGATACAGCGTTCTGTACTGTAATAAGCTGGTGAGAAACTGTGAGGTCAAGCAAATATCGTAATTGTGAACGAAACAGTGTAATTTAGCGTCTTTAGATACAAGTGCGAATGTTAGGTTAGGTTGACATATCAACCGTCGTAAAACCGCATTAAACAATGTCACTTAGTGAGATGTAGTGTTTTTCAACATTACAAGTCGGGAACTACGATATCTAATGTGAAAGCGCATGAAACCGTCGTAATCTTGTAGAAAACATTGTAAAGTTGCGAGTAAAACAATTTCTAACGATAGAAGTGCGAAGGTTAGGTTAGGTTAGGTTAGTTTAAGCTAGGTAGCGTCGTGAAACTACCAAAAACGACGTCATCTAACGAGATAGTGTTGTTTTATAGCGAGTACTAAACTGCGATAGGTGAAATGTTGTGAAAGCACACAAAACGGCATGAACAAGCCAAATACTGCGTGTTCTACCGTTACAAGTGCGAAACTGCTATATTGTGATATTCTCGTTAAAGCGCATGCAAGCATCGTGAAACCTTAAAGAACAATGTCATTTAGCGAGATACAACGTTCTGTACTGCAATAAGTTGGTGAAAAACTGTGAGGTTATGCAAATATGGTAATTGTGAACAAAACAGTGTAATAGAGCGTTTTTAGATACAAGTGCGAATGTTAGGTTAGGTTAAGATATGAACCGTCGTAAAACCGCATTAAACAATGTCAATTAGTGAGATGCAGTGTTTTTCACCATTAAAAGTCGGGAACTGCGATATTTAATGTGAAAGCGCTTGCAACCGTCGTTAGGTTAGGTTAGGTTAGGTTAGGTTAGGTTAGGTTAGGTTTTGTTAGGTTAGGTTAGGTTAGGTTAGGTTAGATTAGGTTAGGTTGGGTTGAGTTGGGTTAGGTTAGGTTAGGTTAGGTTAGGTTGGGTTACGTTAGGTTAGGTTAGGTTAGGTTACGTTAGGTTAGCTTAGGTTACGTTAGGTTAGGTTAGGTTAGGTTACGTTAGGTTAGGTTAGGTAAGGATAATTTGGTTAGGTTAGGTAAGGTTAGGTTAGGTTGGGTTGGGTGTTGTTGGGTTGGGTTGGGTTGGGTTAGGTTGGGTTAGGTTAGGTTAGGTTACGTTAGGCTAGGTTAGGTTAGGTTAGGTTACGTTAGGTTATGTTAGGTTAGGTTAGGTTAGGTTACGTTAGGTTAGGTTAGGTCAGGTAAGGTTAGGTTACGTTAGGTTAGGTTAGGTTTGGTTAGGTTTGGTTAGGTTAGCTTAGGTTAGGTTAGGTTGGGTTGGGTTGGGTTGGGTTAGGTTAGGTTAGGTTAGGTTGGGTTGGGTTGGGTTGGGTTAGGTTAGGTTAGGTTAGGTTAGGTTAGGTTGGGTTAGGTTAGTTTAGGTTAGGTTAGGTTAGGTTAGGTTGGGTTGGGTTGGGTTAGGTTAGGTTAGGTTAGGTTAGGTAAGCTTAGATGAGGTTAGGTTAGGTTACGTTAGGTTAAGGTATGAACCGTCGTAAAACCGCATTAAACAATGTCACTTAGTGAGATGCAGTGTTTTTCACCTTTACAAGTTGGGAACTGTGATATCTAATGTGAAAGCGCTTGAAACTGTCGTATTGTTGTAGAAAGCAATGTAAAGTAGCGAGTAAAACGTTTTCTAACGATAGAAGTGCGAAGGTTATGTTAGGTTGAGTTATGTTAGTTTAAGCTAGGTAGCGTCGTGAAACTACGAAAAACAACGTCATCTAACGAGATAGTGTTGTTTTATTGCGAGTACGAAACTGCGATAGGTGAAATGTTGTGAAAGCACACAAAACGACATGAACAAGCCAAATACTGCGTGTTGTACCGTTACAAGTGCGAAACTGCTATGTTGTGATATTCTCGTTAAAGCGCATGCAAGCATCGTGAAACCTTAAAGAACGATGTCATTCAGCGAGATACAGCGTTCTGTACTGCAATAAGTTGGTGAAAAACTGTGAGGTTATGCAAATATCCTAATTGTGAACGAAACAGTGTAATAGAGCGTTTTTTAATACAAGTGCGAATGTTAGGTTAGGTTAAGATATGAACCGTCGTAAAACCACATTAAACAATGTCACTTAGTGAGATGCAGTGTTTTTCACCATTACAAGTCGGGAACTGCGATATCTAATGTGAAAGCGCTTGCAAACGTCGTTAGGTTAGGTTAGGTTAGGTTAGGTTACGTTAGGTTAGGTTAGGTTAGGTTTGGTTAGGTTAGGTTAGGTTAGGGATGTTAGGTAAGGTTTGGTTAGGTTAGGTTAGGTTGGGTTAGGTAAGGTTAGGTTAGGTTAAGATATGAACCGCGCTAAAACCGCATTAAACAATGTCACTTAGTGAGATGCTGTGTTTTTCACCATTACAAGTCGGGAACTGCAATATCTAATGTGAAAGCGCATGAAACCGTCGTAATCTTGTAGAAAACATTGTAAAGTAGCGAATAAAACGTTTTCTAACGATAGAAGTGCGAAGGTTCGGTTAGTTTGAGCTAGGTAGCGTCGTGAAACCACCAAAAACGATGTCATCTAACGAGATAGTGTTGTTTTATTGCGAGTACGAAACTGCGATAGGTAAAATATTGGGAAAGCACACAAAATGGCATGAACTAGCCAGATACTGCGTCTTGTACCGTTACAAGTGCGAAACTGCTATAATGTGATATTCTCGTTAAAGCGCATGCAAGCATCGTGAAACCTTAAAGAACGATGTCATTTAGCGAGATACAGCGTTCTGTACTGCAATAAGTTGGTGAAAAACTGTGAGGTTATGCAAATATCGTAATTGTGAACGAAACAGTGTAATAGAGCGTTTTTCAATACAAGTACGAATGTTAGGTTAGGTTAAGATATGAACCGTCGTAAAACCGCATTAAACAATGTCACTTAGTGAGATGCAGTGTTTTTCACCATTACAAGTCGGGAACTGCGTTATCTAATGTGAAAGCGCTTGCAAACGTCGTTAGGTTAGGTTAGGTTAGGTTAGGTTAGGTTACGTTAGGTTAGGTTTGGTTAGGTTAGGTTAGGTCAGGTTAGGTTATGTTAGGTTAGGTTGGGTTAGGTTAGGTTAGGTTACGTTAGGTTAAGGTATGAACCGTCGTAAAACCGCAATAAACAATGTCACTTCGTGAGATGCAGTGTTTTTCACCTTTACAAGTTGGGAACTGTGATATCTATTGTGAAAGCGCTTGAAACCGACGTAATGTTGTAGAAAGCAATGTAAAGTAGCGAGTAAAACGTTTTCTAACGATAGAAGTGCGAAGGTTATGTTAGGTTGAGTTATGTTAGTTTAAGCTAGGTAGCGTCGTGAAACCACCAAAAACGACGTCATCTAACGAGATAGTGTTGTTTTATTGCGAGTACGAAACTGCGATAGGTAAAATGTGAAAGCACACAAAACGGCATGAACAAGCCAAATACTGCGTGTTGTACCGTTACAAGTGCGAAACTGCTATGTTTTGACATTCTCGGTAAAGCGCATGCAAGTATCGTGAAACCTTAAAGAACGATGTCATTTAGCGAGATACAGCGTTCTGTACTGTAATAAGCTGGTGAGAAACTGTGAGGTCAAGCAAATATCGTAATTGTGAACGAAACAGTGTAATTTAGCGTCTTTAGATACAAGTGCGAATGTTAGGTTAGGTTGACATATCAACCGTCGTAAAACCGCATTAAACAATGTCACTTAGTGAGATGTAGTGTTTTTCAACATTACAAGTCGGGAACTACGATATCTAATGTGAAAGCGCATAAAACCGTCGTAATCTTGTAGAAAACATTGTAAAGTTGCGAGTAAAACGTTTTCTAACGATAGAAGTGCGAAGGTTAGGTTAGGTTAGTTTAAGCTAGGTAGCGTCGTGAAACTACCAAAAATGACGTCATCTAACGAGATAGTGTTGTTTTATAGCGAGTATTAAACTGCGATAGGTGAAATGTTGTGAAAGCACACAAAACGGCATGAACAAGCCAAATACTGCGTGTTCTACCCTTACAAGTGCGAAACTGCTATATTGTGATATTCTCGTTAAAGCGCATGCAAGCATCGTGAAACCTTAAAGAACAATGTCATTTAGCGAGATACAACGTTCTGTACTGCAATAAGTTGGTGAAAAACTGTGAGGTTATGCAAATATGGTAATTGTGAACAAAACAGTGTAATAGAGCGTTTTTAGATACAAGTGCGAATGTTAGGTTAGGTTAAGATATGAACCGTCGTAAAACCGCATTAAACAATGTCAATTAGTGAGATGCAGTGTTTTTCAGCATTAAAAGTCGGGAACTGCGATATTTATTGTGAAAGCGCTTGCAACCGTCGTTAGGTTAGGTTAGGTTAGGTTAGATTAGGTTAGGTTGGGTTGAGTTGGGTTAGGTTAGGTTAGGTTAGGTTAGGTTGGGTTAGGTTAGGTTAGGTTAGGTTAGGTTACGTTAGGTTAGGTTAGGTTACGTTAGGTTAGGTTAGGTTAGGTTACGTTAGGTTAGGTTAGGTTAGGTAAGGATAATTTGGTTAGGTTAGGTAAGGTTAGGTTAGGTTGGGTTGGGTGTTGTTGGGTTGGGTTGGGTTGGGTTAGGTTGGGTTAGGTTAGGTTAGGTTACGTTAGGTTAGGTTAGGTTAGGTTACGTTAGGTTATGTTAGGTTAGGTTAGGTTAGGTTACGTTAGGTTAGGTTAGGTCAGGTAAGGTTAGGTTACGTTAGAATAGGTTAGGTTAGGTTAGGTTACGTTAGGTTAGGTTAAGTTAGGTTAGGTTAGGTTTGGTTAGGTTTGGTTAGGTTAGCTTAGGTTAGGTTAGGTTGGGTTGGGTTGGGTTGGGTTAGGTTAGGTTAGGTTAGGTTAGGTTGGGTTAGGTTAGTTTAGGTTAGGTTATGTTAGGTTAGGTTGGGTTGGGTTGGGTTAGGTTAGGTTAGGTTAGGTTAGGTAAGGTTAGGTGAGGTTAGGTTAGGTTATGTTAGGTTAAGGTATGAACCGTCGTAAAACCGCATTAAACATTGTCACTTAGTGAGATGCAGTGTTTTTCACCTTTACAAGTTGGGAACTGTGATATCTAATGTGAAAGCGCTTGAAACTGTCGTATTGTTGTAGAAAGCAATGTAAAGTAGCGAGTAAAACGTTTTCTAACGATAGAAGTGCGAAGGTTATGTTAGGTTGAGTTATGTTAGTTTAAGCTAGGTAGCGTCGTGAAACTACCAAAAACAACGTCATCTAACGAGATAGGGTTGTTTTATTGCGAGTACGAAACTGCGATAGGTGAAATGTTGTGAAAGCACACAAAACGGCATGAACAAGCCAAATACTGCGTGTTGTACCGTTACAAGTGCGAAACTGCTATGTTGTGATATTCTCGTTAAAGCGCATGCAAGCATCGTGAAACCTTAAAGAACGATGTCATTTAGCGAGATACAGCGTTCTGTACTGCAATAAGTTGGTGAAAAACTGTGAGGTTATGCAAATATCCTAATTGAGAACGAAACAGTGTAATAGAGCGTTTTTTAATGCAAGTGCGAATGTTAGGTTAGGTTAAGATATGAACCGTCGTAAAACCGCATTAAACAATGTCACTTAGTGAGATGCAGTGTTTTTCACCATTACAAGTCGGGAACTGCGATATCTAATGTGAAAGCGCTTGCAAACGTCGTTAGGTTAGGTTAGGTTAGGTTAGGTTAGGTTACGTTAGGTTAGGTTAGGTTAGGTTTGGTTGGGTTAGGTTAGGTTAGGTTAGGTTAGGGATGTTAGGTAAGGTTTGGTTAGGTTAGGTTAGGTTAGGTTGGGTTAGGTAAGGTTAGGTTAGGTTAAGATATGAACCGCGCTAAAACCGCATTAAACAATGTCACTTAGTGAGATGCTGTGTTTTTCACCATTACAAGTCGGGAACTGCGATATCTAATGTGAAAGCGCATGAAACCGTCGTAATCTTGTAGAAAACATTGTAAAGTAGCGAATAAAACGTTTTCTAACGATAGAAGTGCGAAGGTTCGGTTAGTTTGAGCTAGGTAGCGTCGTGAAACCACCAAAAACGATGTCATCTAACGAGATAGTGTTGTTTTATTGCAAATACGAAACTGCGATAGGTGAAATATTGGGAAAGCA
>NC_134703.1:239167516-239212516 GCF_043290135.1 Rhipicephalus microplus
TCGTGAAACCTTAAAGAACGATGTCATTTAGCGAGATACAGCGTTCTGTACTGCAATAAGTTGGTGAAAAACTGTGAGTTTATGCAAATATCGTAATTGTGAACGAAACAGTGTAATAGAGCGTTTTTCCATACAAGTACGAATGTTAGGTTAGGTTAAGATATGAACCGTCGTAAAACCGCATTAAACAATGTCACTTAGTGAGATGCAGTCTTTTTCACCATTACAAGTCGGGAACTGCGATATCTAATGTGAAAGCGCTTGCAAACGTCGTTAGGTTAGGTTAGGTTAGGTTACGTTAGGTTAGGTTTGGTTAGGTTAGGTTAGGTTAGGTTACGTTAGGTTAGGTTGGGTTAGGTTAGGTAGGGTTAGGTTAGGTTAGGTTAAGATATGAACCGCGCTAAAACCGCTATAAACAATGTCACTTAGTGAGATGCAGTGTTTTTCACCTTTACAAGTTGGGAACTGCGATATCTAATGTGAAAGCGCTTGAAACCGTCGTAATGTTGTAGAAAGCATTGTAAAGTAGCGAGTAAAACGTTTTCTAACGATAGAAGTGCGAAGGTTATGTTAGGTTGAGTTATGTTAGTTTAAGCTAGGTAGTGTCGTGAAACCACCAAAAACGACGTCATCTAACGAGATAGTGTTGTTTATTGCGTGTACGAAACTGCGATAGGTAAAATGTTGTGAAAGCACACAAAACGGCATGAACAAGCCAAATACTGCGTCTTGTACCGTTACAAGTGCGAAAATGCTATAATGTGATATTCTCGTTAAAGCGCATGCAAGCATCGTGAAACCTTAAAGAACGATGTCATTTAGCGAGATACAGCGTTCTGTACTGCAATAAGTTGGTGAAAAACTGTGAGGTTATGCAAATATCGTAATTGTGAACGAAACAGTGTAATAGAGCGTTTTCTAATACAAGTACGAATGTTAGGTTAGGTTAAGATATGAACCGTCGTAAAACCGCATTAAACAATGTCACTTAGTGAGATGCAGTGTTTTTCACCATTACAAGTCGGGAACTGCGATATCTAATGTGAAAGCGCTTGCAAACGTCGTTAGGTTAGGTTAGGTTAGGTTAGGTTAGGTTAGGTTACGTTAGGTTAGGTTTGGTTAGGTTAGGTTAGGTTAGGTTAGGTTGTTAGGTTAGGTTGGGTTAGGTTAGGTTAGGTTACGTTAGGTTAAAGTATGAACCGTCGTGAAACCGCATTAAACAATGTCACTTAGTGAGATGCAGTGTTTTTCAACTTTACAAGTTGGGAACTGCGATATCTAATGTGAAAGCGCTTGAAACCGTCGTAATGTTGTAGAAAGCAATGTAAAGTAGCGAGTAAAACGTTTTCTAACGATAGAAGTGCGAAGGTTATGTTAGGTTGAGTTATGTTAGTTTAAGCTATGTAGCGTCGTGAGACCACCAAAAAGGACGTCATCTAACGAGATAGTGTTGTTTTATTGCATGTACGTAACTGCAATAGGTGAAATGTTGTGAAAGTAGACAAAACGGCTTGAACAAGCCATATACTGCGTGTTGTACCGTTACAAGTGCGAAACTGCTATAATGTGATATTCTTGTTAAAGCGCATGCAAGCATCGTGAAACCTTAAAGAACGATGTCATTTAGCGAGATACAACGTTCTGTACTGCAATAAGTTGGTGAAAAACTGTGAGGTTATGCAAATATGGTAATTGTGAACAAAACAGTGTAATAGAGCGTTTTTAGATACAAGTGCGAATGTTAGGTTAGGTTAAGATATGAACCGTCGTAAAACCGCATTAAACAATGTCAATTAGTGAGATGCAGTGTTTTTCAGCATTAAAAGTCGGGAACTGCGATATTTATTGTGAAAGCGCTTGCAACCGTCGTTAGGTTAGGTTAGGTTAGGTTAGATTAGGTTAGGTTGGGTTGAGTTGGGTTAGGTTAGGTTAGGTTAGGTTAGGTTGGGTTAGGTTAGGTTAGGTTAGGTTACGTTAGGTTAGGTTAGGTTACGTTAGGTTAGGTTAGGTTAGGTTACGTTAGGTTAGGTTAGGTTAGGTAAGGATAATTTGGTTAGGTTAGGTAAGGTTAGGTTAGGTTGGGTTGGGTGTTGTTGGGTTGGGTTGGGTTAGGTTGGGTTAGGTTAGGTTAGGTTACGTTAGGTTAGGTTAGGTTAGGTTAGGTTACGTTAGGTTATGTTAGGTTAGGTTAGGTTAGGTTACGTTAGGTTGAGGTATGAACCGTCGTAAAACCGCATTAAACAATGTCACTTAGTGAGATGCAGTGTTTTTCACCTTTACAAGTTGGGAACTGCGATATCTAATGTGAAAGCGCATGAAACCGTCGTAATCTTGTAGAAAACATTGTAAAGTAGCGAATAAAACGTTTTCTAACGATAGAAGTGCGAAGGTTCGGTTAGTTTGAGCTAGGTAGCGTCGTGAAACCACGAAAAACGATGTCATCTAACGAGATAGTGTTGTTTTATTGCGAGTACGAAACTGCGATAGGTGAAATATTGGGAAAGCACAGAAAATGGCATGAACTAGCCAGATACTGCGTCTTGTGCCGTTACAAGTGCGAAACTGCTTTAATGTGATATTCTCGTTAAAGCGCATGCAAGTATCGTGAAACCTTAAAGAACGATGTCATTTAGCGAGATACAGCGTTCTGAACTGTAATAAGTTGGTGAAAAACTGTGAGTTTATGCAAATATCCTAATTGAGAACGAAACAGTGTAATAGAGCGTTTTTCCATACAAGTACGAATGTTAGGTTAGGTTAAGAAATGAACCGTCGTAAAACCGCATTAAACAATGTCACTTAGTGAGATGTAGTGTTTTTCACCTTTACAAGTTGGGAACTGCGATATCTAATGTGAAAGCGCATGAAACCGTCGTAATCTTGTAGAAAACATTGTAAAGTAGCGAATAAAACGTTTTCTAACGATAGAAGTGCGAAGGTTCGGTTAGTTTAAGCTAGGTAGCGTCGTGAAACTACCAAAAACAACGTCATCTAACGAGATAGGGTTGTTTTATTGCGAGTACGAAACTGCGATAGGTGAAATGTTGTGAAAGCACACAAAACGGCATGAACAAGCCAAATACTGCGTGTTGTACCGTTACAAGTGCGAAACTGCTATGTTGTGATATTCTCGTTAAAGCGCATGCAAGCATCGTGAAACCTTAAAGAACGATGTCATTTAGCGAGATACAGCGTTCTGTACTGCAATAAGTTGGTGAAAAACTGTGAGTTTATGCAAATATCGTAATTGTGAACGAAACAGTGTAATAGAGCGTTTTTCCATACAAGTACGAATGTTAGGTTAGGTTAAGATATGAACCGTCGTAAAACCGCATTAAACAATGTCACTTAGTGAGATGCAGTCTTTTTCACCATTACAAGTCGGGAACTGCGATATCTAATGTGAAAGCGCTTGCAAACGTCGTTAGGTTAGGTTAGGTTAGGTTACGTTAGGTTAGGTTTGGTTAGGTTAGGTTAGGTTAGGTTACGTTAGGTTAGGTTGGGTTAGGTTAGGTAGGGTTAGGTTAGGTTAGGTTAAGATATGAACCGCGCTAAAACCGCTATAAACAATGTCACTTAGTGAGATGCAGTGTTTTTCACCTTTACAAGTTGGGAACTGCGATATCTAATGTGAAAGCGCTTGAAACCGTCGTAATGTTGTAGAAAGCATTGTAAAGTAGCGAGTAAAACGTTTTCTAACGATAGAAGTGCGAAGGTTATGTTAGGTTGAGTTATGTTAGTTTAAGCTAGGTAGTGTCGTGAAACCACCAAAAACGACGTCATCTAACGAGATAGTGTTGTTTATTGCGTGTACGAAACTGCGATAGGTAAAATGTTGTGAAAGCACACAAAACGGCATGAACAAGCCAAATACTGCGTCTTGTACCGTTACAAGTGCGAAACTGCTATAATGTGATATTCTCGTTAAAGCGCATGCAAGCATCGTGAAACCTTAAAGAACGATGTCATTTAGCGAGATACAGCGTTCTGTACTGCAATAAGTTGGTGAAAAACTGTGAGGTTATGCAAATATCGTAATTGTGAACGAAACAGTGTAATAGAGCGTTTTCTAATACAAGTACGAATGTTAGGTTAGGTTAAGATATGAACCGTCGTAAAACCGCATTAAACAATGTCACTTAGTGAGATGCAGTGTTTTTCACCATTACAAGTCGGGAACTGCGATATCTAATGTGAAAGCGATTGCAAACGTCGTTAGGTTAGGTTAGGTTAGGTTAGGTTAGGTTACGTTAGGTTAGGTTTGGTTAGGTTAGGTTAGGTTAGGTTAGGTTGTTAGGTTAGGTTGGGTTAGGTTAGGTTAGGTTACGTTAGGTTAAGGTATGAACCGTCGTGAAACCGCATTAAACAATGTCACTTAGTGAGATGCAGTGTTTTTCAACTTTACAAGTTGGGAACTGCGATATCTAATGTGAAAGCGCTTGAAACCGTCGTAATGTTGTAGAAAGCAATGTAAAGTAGCGAGTAAAACGTTTTCTAACGATAGAAGTGCGAAGGTTATGTTAGGTTGAGTTATGTTAGTTTAAGCTATGTAGCGTCGTGAGACCACCAAAAAGGACGTCATCTAACGAGATAGTGTTGTTTTATTGCATGTACGTAACTGCAATAGGTGAAATGTTGTGAAAGTACACAAAACGGCTTGAACAAGCCATATACTGCGTGTTGTACCGTTACAAGTGCGAAACTGCTATAATGTGATATTCTTGTTAAAGCGCATGCAAGCATCGTGAAACCTTAAAGAACGATGTCATTTAGCGAGATACAGCGTTCTGTACTGCAATAAGTTGGTGAAAAACTGTGAGTTTATGCAAATATCGTAATTGTGAACGAAACAGTGTAATTGAGCGTCTTTAGATACAAGTGCGAATGTTAGGTTAGGTTCACATATCAACCGTCGTAAAACCGCATTAAACAATGTCACTTAGTGAGATGTAGTGTTTTTCAACATTAAAAGTCGGGAACTGCGATATCTAATGTGAAAGCGCTTGCAACCGTCGTTAGGTTAGGTTAGGTTAGGTTAGGTTAGGTTAGGTTGGGTTAGGTTAGGTTAGGTTAGGTTAGGTTACGTTAGGTTAGGTTAGGTAAGGATAATTTGGTTAGGTTAGGTAAGGTTAGGTTAGGTTAGGTTAGGTTGGGTTGGGTGTTGTTGGGTTGGGTTGGGTTGGGTTGGGTTAGGTTGGGTTAGGTTAGGTTAGGTTACGTTAGGTTAGGTTAGGTTAGGTTAGGTTACGTTAGGTTATGTTAGGTTAGGTTAGGTTACGTTAGGTTAGGTTAGGTCAGGTAAGGTTAGGTTACGTTAGAATAGGTTAGGTTAGGTTAGGTTACGTTAGGTTAGGTTAAGTTAGGTTAGGTTAGGTTTGGTTAGGTTTGGTTAGGTTAGCTTAGGTTAGGTTAGGTTGGGTTGGGTTGGGTTGGGTTAGGTTAGGTTAGGTTAGGTTGGGTTAGGTTAGTTTAGGTTAGGTTAGGATAGGTTAGGTTGGGTTGGGTTGGGTTAGGTTAGGTTAGGTTAGGTTAGGTAAGGTTAGGTTAGGTTAGGTTAGGTTACGTTAGGTTAAGGTATGAACCGTCGTAAAACCGCATTAAACAATGTCACTTAGTGAGATGCAGTGTTTTTCACCTTTACAAGTTGGGAACTGCGATATCTAATGTGAAAGCGCATGAAACCGTCGTAATCTTGTAGAAAACATTGTAAAGTAGCGAATAAAACGTTTTCTAACGATAGAAGTGCGAAGGTTCGGTTAGTTTGAGCTAGGTAGCGTCGTGAAACCACGAAAAACGATGTCATCTAACGAGATAGTGTTGTTTTATTGCGAGTACGAAACTGCGATAGGTGAAATATTGGGAAAGCACAGAAAATGGCATGAACTAGCCAGATACTGCGTCTTGTGCCGTTACAAGTGCGAAACTGCTTAAATGTGATATTCTCGTTAAAGCGCATGCAAGTATCGTGAAACCTTAAAGAACGATGTCATTTAGCGAGATACAGCGTTCTGAACTGTAATAAGTTGGTGAGAAACTGTGAGGTCAAGCAAATATCGTAATTTTGAACGAAACAGTGTAATTGAGCGTATTTAGATACAAGTGCGAATGCTGGTTAGGTTGAGATATCAACCGTCGTAAAACCGCATTAAACAATGTCACTTAGTGAGATGTAGTGTTTTTCAACATTACAAGTCGGGAACTACGATATCTAATGTGAAAGCGCATGAAACCGTCGTAATCTTGTAGAAAACATTGTAAAGTTGCGAGTAAAACGTTTTCTAACGTTAGAAGTGCGAAGGTTAGCTTGAGTTATGTTAGTTTAAGCTATGTAGCGTCGTGAGACCACCAAAAAGGACGTCATCTAACGAGATAGTGTTGTTTTATTGCATGTACGTAACTGCAATAGGTGAAATGTTGTGAAAGTACACAAAACGGCTTGAACAAGCCAGATACTGCGTGTTGTACCGTTACAAGTGCGAAACTGCTATAATGTGATATTCTTGTTAAAGCGCATGCAAGCATCGTGAAACCTTAAAGAACGATGTCATTTAGCGAGATACAGCGTTCTGTACTGCAATAAGTTGGTGAAAAACTGTGAGTTTATGCAAATATCGTAATTGTGAACGAAACAGTGTAATAGAGCGTTTTTCCATACAAGTACGAATGTTAGGTTAGGTTAAGATATGAACCGTCGTAAAACCGCATTAAACAATGTCACTTAGTGAGATGCAGTCTTTTTCACCATTACAAGTCGGGAACTGCGATATCTAATGTGAAAGCGCTTGCAAACGTCGTTAGGTTAGGTTAGGTTAGGTTACGTTAGGTTAGCTTTGGTTAGGTTAGGTTAGGCTAGGTTATGTTAGGTTAGGTTGGGTTAGGTTAGGTAGGGTTAGGTTAGGTTAGGTTAAGATATGAACCGCGCTAAAACCGCTATAAACAATGTCACTTAGTGAGATGCAGTGTTTTTCACCTTTACAAGTTGGGAACTGCGATATCTAATGTGAAAGCGCTTGAAACCGTCGTAATGTTGTAGAAAGCATTGTAAAGTAGCGAGTAAAACGTTTTCTAACGATAGAAGTGCGAAGGTTATGTTAGGTTGAGTTATGTTAGTTTAAGCTAGGTAGTGTCGTGAAACCACCAAAAACGACGTCATCTAACGAGATAGTGTTGTTTATTGCGAGTACGAAACTGCGATAGGTAAAATGTTGTGAAAGCACACAAAACGGCATGAACAAGCCAAATACTGCGTGTTGTACCGTTACAAGTGCGAAACTGCTATGTTGTGACTTTCTCGGTAAAGCGCATGCAAGTATCGTGAAACCTTAAAGAACGATGTCATTTAGCGAGATACAGCGTTCTGTACTGTAATAAGTTGGTGAGAAACTGTGAGGTCAAGCAAATATCGTAATTGTGAACGAAACAGTGTAATTGAGCGTCTTTAGATACAAGTGCGAATGTTAGGTTAGGTTGACATATCAACCATCGTAAAACCGCATTAAACAATGTCACTTAGTGAGATGTAGTGTTTTTCAACATTACAAGTCGGGAACTACGATATCTAATGTGAAAGCGCATGAAACCGTCGTAATCTTGTAGAAAACATTGTAAAGTTGCGAGTAAAACGTTTTCTAACGATAGAAGTGCGAAGGTTAGGTTAGGTTAGGTTAGTTTAGGCTAGGTAGCGTCGTGAAACTACCAAAAACGACGTCATCTAAAGAGATAGTGTTGTTTTATTGCGAGTATTAAACTGCGATAGGTGAAATGTTGGGAAAGCACACAAAACGGCATGAACAAGCCAAATACTGCGTCTTCTACCGTTACAAGTGCGAAAGTGCTATATTGTGATATTCTCGTTAAAGCGCATGAAAGCCTCGTGAAACCTTAAAGAACAATGTCATTTAGCGAGATACAACGTTCTGTACTGCAATAAGTTGGTGAAAAACTGTGAGATTATGCAAATATGGTAATTGTGAACAAAACAGTGTAATAGAGCGTTTTTAGATACAAGTGCGAATGTTAGTTTATGTTAAGATATGAACCGTCGTAAAACCGCATTAAACAATGTCAATTAGTGAGATGCAGTGTTTTTCACCATTAAAAGTCGGGAACTGCGATATCTAATGTGAAAGCGCTTGCAACCGTCGTTAGGTTAGGTTAGGTTAGGTTAGGTTAGGTTTTGTTAGGTTAGGTTAGGTTAGGTTAGGTTAGATTAGGTTAGGTTAGGTTAGGTTAGGTTAGGTTAGGTTAGGTTACGTTAGGTTAGGTTAGGTTACGTTAGGTTAGGTTAGGTTACGTTAGGTTAGGTTAGGTTAGGTAAGGATAATTTGGTTAGGTTAGGTAAGGTTAGGTTAGGTTAGGTTAGGTTGGGTTGGGTGTTGTTGGGTTGGGTTGGGTTGGGTTAGGTTAGGTTAGGTTACGTTAGGTTAGGTTAGGTTAGGTCATGTTATGTTAGGTTAGGTTAGGTTACGTTAGGTTAGGTTAGGTCAGGTAAGGTTAGGTTACGTTAGAATAGGTTAGGTTAGGTTAGGTTACGTTAGGTTAGGTTAAGTTAGGTTAGGTTAGGTTTGGTTAGGTTTGGTTAGGTTAGCTTAGGTTAGGTTAGGTTGGGTTGGGTTGGGTTGGGTTAGGTTAGGTTAGGTTAGGTTAGGTTGGGTTAGGTTAGTTTAGGTTAGGTTAGGTTAGGTTGGGTTGGGTTAGGTTAGGTTAGGTTAGGTTACGTTAGGTTAGGTTTGGTTAGGTTAGGTTAGGTTAGGTTAGGTTAGGTTGGGTTAGGCTGGGTTAGGTTACGTTAGGTTAAGGTGTGAACCGTCGTAAAACCGCAATAAACAATGTCACTTCGTGAGATGCAGTGTTTTTCACCTTTACAAGTTGGGAACTGCGATATCTAATGTGAAAGCGCTTGAAACCGTCGTAATGTTGTAGAAAGCAATGTAAAGTAGCGACTAAAACGTTTTCTAACGATAGAAGTGCGAAGGTTATGTTAGGTTGAGTTATGTTAGTTTAAGCTAGGTAGCGTCGTGAAACCACCAAAAACGACGTCATCTAACGAGATAGTGTTGTTTTATTGCGAGTACGAAACTGCGATAGGTAAAATGTGAAAGCACACAAAACGGCATGAACAAGCCAAATACTGCGTGTTGTACCGTTACAAGTGCGAAACTGCTATGTTTTGACATTCTCGGTAAAGCGCATGCAAGTATCGTGAAACCTTAAAGAACGATGTCATTTAGCGAGATACAGCGTTCTGTACTGTAATAAGCTGGTGAGAAACTGTGAGGTCAAGCAAATATCGTAATTGTGAACGAAACAGTGTAATTGAGCGTCTTTAGATACAAGTGCGAATGTTAGGTTAGGTTGACATATCAACCGTCGTAAAACCGCATTAAACAATGTCACTTAGTGAGATGTACTGTTTTTCAACATTACAAGTCGGGAACTACGATATCTAATGTGAAAGCGCATGAAACCGTCGTAATCTTGTAGAAAACATTGTAAAGTTGCGAGTAAAACGTTTTCTAACGATAGAAGTGCGAAGGTTAGGTTAGGTTAGGTTAGTTTAAGCTAGGTAGCGTCGTGAAACTACCGAAAACGACGTCATCTAACGAGATAGTGTTGTTTTATAGCGAGTATTAAACTGCGATAGGTGAAATGTTGTGAAAGTACACAAAACGGCATGAACAAGCCAAATACTGCGTGTTCTACCGTTACAAGTGCGAAACTGCTATATTGTGATATTCTCGTTAAAGCGCATGCAAGCATCGTGAAACCTTAAAGAACAATGTCATTTAGCGAGATACAACGTTCTGTACTGCAATAAGTTGGTGAAAAACTGTGAGGTTATGCAAATATGGTAATTGTGAACAAAACAGTGTAATAGAGCGTTTTTAGATACAAGTGCGAATGTTAGGTTAGGTTAAGATATGAACCGTCGTAAAACCGCATTAAACAATGTCAATTAGTGAGATGCAGTGTTTTTCACCATTAAAAGTCGGGAACTGCGATATCTAATGTGAAAGCGCTTGCAACCGTCGTTAGGTTAGGTTAGGTTAGGTTAGGTTAGGTTTTGTTAGGTTAGGTTAGGTTAGGTTAGGTTAGATTAGGTTAGGTTGGGTTGAGTTGGGTTAGGTTAGGTTAGGTTAGGTTAGGTTGGGTTAGGTTAGGTTAGGTTAGGTTAGGTTAGGTAAGGATAATTTGGTTAGGTTAGGTAAGGTTAGGTTAGGTTAGGTTAGGTTGGGTTGGGTGTTGTTGGGTTGGGTTGGGTTGGGTTAGGTTGGGTTAGGTTAGGTTAGGTTACGTTAGGTTAGGTTAGGTTAGGTTACGTTAGGTTATGTTAGGTTAGGTTAGGTTAGGTTACGTTAGGTTAGGTTAGGTCAGGTAAGGTTAGGTTACGTTAGAATAGGTTAGGTTAGGTTAGGTTACGTTAGGTTAGGTTAAGTTAGGTTAGGTTAGGTTTGGTTAGGTTTGGTTAGGTTAGCTTAGGTTAGGTTAGGTTGGGTTGGGTTGGGTTGGGTTAGGTTAGGTTAGGTTAGGTTGGGTTAGGTTAGTTTAGGTTAGGTTAGGTTAGGTTGGGTTGGGTTGGGTTAGGTTAGGTTAGGTTAGGTTAGGTAAGGTTAGGTGAGGTTAGGTTAGGTTACGTTAGGTTAAGGTATGAACCGTCGTAAAACCGCATTAAACAATGTCACTTAGTGAGATGCAGTGTTTTTCACCTTTAAATTTGGGAACTGTGATATCTAATGTGAAAGCGCTTGAAACTGTCGTATTGTTGTAGAAAGCAATGCAAAGTAGCGAGTAAAACGTTTTCTAACGATAGAAGTGCGAAGGTTATGTTAGGTTGAGTTATGTTAGTTTAAGCTAGGTAGCGTCGTGAAACTACCAAAAACAACGTCATCTAACGAGATAGTGTTGTTTTATTGCGAGTACGAAACTGCCATAGGTGAAATGTTGTGAAAGCACACAAAACGGCATGAACAAGCCAAATACTGCGTGTTGTACCGTTACAAGTGCGAAACTGCTATGTTGTGATATTCTCGTTAAAGCGCATGCAAGCATCGTGAAACCTTAAAGAACGATGTCATTTAGCGAGATACAGCGTTCTGTACTGCAATAAGTTGGTGAAAAACTGTGAGGTTATGCAAATATCCTAATTGTGAACGAAACAGTGTAATAGAGCGTTTTTTAATACAAGTGCGAATGTTAGGTTAGGTTGACATATCAACCGTCGTAAAACCGCATTAAACAATGTCACTTAGTGAGATGTAGTGTTTTTCAACATTACAAGTCGGGAACTACGATATCTAATGTGAAAGCGCATGAAACCGTCGTAATCTTGTAGAAAACATTATAAAGTTGCGAGTAAAACGTTTTCTAACGATAGAAGTGCGAATATTAGTTTGGGTTAGGTTAGTTTAAGCTAGGTAGCGTCGTGAAACTACCAAAAACGACGTCATCTAACGAGATAGTGTTGTTTTATAGCGAGTATAAAACTGCGATAGGTGAAATGTTGTGAAAGCACTCAAAACGGCATGAACAAGCCAAATACTGCGTGTTCTACCGTTACAAGTGCGAAACTGCTATATTGTGATATTCTCGTTAAAGCGCATGAAAGCATCGTGAAACCTTAAAGAACAAAGTCATTTAGCGAGATACAACGTTCTGTACTGCAATAAGTTGGTGAAAAACTGTGAGGTTATGCAAATATGGTAATTGTGAACAAAACAGTGTAATAGAGCGTTTTTAGATACAAGTGCGAATGTTAGCTTAGGTTAAGATATGAACCGTCGTAAAACCGCATTAAACATTGTCAATTAGTGAGATGCAGTGGTTTTTCACCATTAAAAGTCGGGAACTGCGATATCTAATGTGAAAGCGCTTGCAATCGTCGTTAGGTTAGGTTAGGTTAGGTTAGGTTAGGTTTTGTTAGGTTAGGTTAGGTTAGGTTAGGTTAGATTAGGTTAGGTTGGGTTGAGTTGGGTTAGGTTAGGTTAGGTTAGGTTAGGTTGGGTTAGGTTAGGTTAGGTTAGGTTAGGTTAGGTTACGTTAGGTTAGGTTAGGTTAGGTAAGGATAATTTGGTTAGGTTAGGTAAGGATAGGTTAGGTTAGGTTAGGTTAGGTTAGGTTAGCTTAGGTTAGGTTAGGTTGGGTTGGGTTGGGTTGGGTTAGGTTAGGTTAGGTTAGGTTAGGTTGGGTTAGGTTAGTTTAGGTTAGGTTAGGTTAGGTTAGGTTGGGTTGGGTTGGGTTAGGTTAGGTTAGGTTAGGTAAGGTAAGGTTAGGTTAGGTTAGGTTAGGTCAGGTTAGGTTAAGGTATGAACCGTCGTAAAACCGCATTAAACAATGTCACTTAGTGAGATGCAGTGTTTTTCACCTTTACAAGTTGGGAACTGTGATATCTAATGTGAAAGCGCTTGAAACCGTCGTATTGTTGTAGAAAGCAATGTAAAGTAGCGAGTAAAACGTTTTCTAACGATAGAAGTGCGAAGGTTATGTTAGGTTGAGTTATGTTAGTTTAAGCTAGGTAGCGTCGTGAAACTACCAAAAACAACGTCATCTAACGAGATAGTGTTGTTTTATTGCGAGTACGAAACTGCGATAGGTGAAATGTTGTGAAAGCACACAAAACGGCATGAACAAGCCAAATACTGCGTGTTGTACCGTTACAAGTGCGAAACTGCTATGTTGTGATATTCTCGTTAAAGCGCATGCAAGCATCGTGAAACCTTAAAGAACGATGTCATTTAGCGAGATACAGCGTTCTGTACTGCAATAAGTTGGTGAAAAACTGTGAGGTTATGCAAATATCCTAATTGTGAACGAAACAGTGTAATAGAGCGTTTTTTAATACAAGTGCGAATGTTAGGTTAGGTTAAGATATGAACCGTCGTAAAACCGCATTAAACAATGTCACTTAGTGAGATGCAGTGTTTTTCACCATTAGAAGTCGGGAACTGCGATATCTAATGTGAAAGCGCTTGCAAACGTCGTTAGGTTAGGTTAGGTTAGGTTAGGTTAGGTTAGGTTAGGTTACGTTAGGTTAGGTTTGGTTAGGTTAGGTTAGGTTAGGTTAGGTTGTTAGGTTAGGTTGGGTTAGGTTAGGTTAGGTTACGTTAGGTTAAGGTATGAACCGTCGTAAAACCGCATTAAACAATGTCACTTAGTGAGATGCAGTGTTTTTCACCTTTACAAGTTGGGAACTGCGATATCTAATGTGAAAGCGCTTGAAACCGTCGTAATGTTGTAGAAAGCAATGTAAAGTAGCGAGTAAAACGTTTTCTAACGATAGAAGTGCGAAGGTTATGTTAGGTTGAGTTATGTTAGTTTAAGCTACGTAGCGTCGTGAAACCACCAAAAACGACGTCATCTAACGAGATAGTGTTGTTTTATTGCGAGTACGAAACTGCGATAGGTAAAATGTTGTGAAAGTACACAAAACGGCATGAACAAGCCAAATACTGCGTGTTGTACCGTTACAAGTGCGAAACTGCTATGTTGTGACATTCTCGGTAAAGCGCATGCAAGTATCGTGAAACCTTAAAGAACGATGTCCTTTAGCGAGATACAGCGTTCTGTACTGTAATAAGTTGGTGAGAAACTGTGAGGTCAAGCAAATATCGTAATTGTGAACGAAACAGTGTAATTGAGCGTCTTTAGATACAAGTGCGAATGTTAGGTTAGGTTCACATATCAACCGTCGTAAAACCGCATTAAACAATGTCACTTAGTGAGATGTAGTGTTTTTCAACATTACAAGTCGGGAACTACGATATCTAATGTGAAAGCGCATGAAACCGTCGTAATCTTGTAGAAAACATTGTAAAGTTGCGAGTAAAACGTTTTCTAACGATAGAAGTGCGAAGGTTAGGTTAGCTTAGGTTAGTTTAAGCTAGGTAGCGTCGTGAAACTACCAAAAACGACGTCATCTAACGAGATAGTGTTGTTTTATTGCGAGTATTAAACTGCGATAGGTGAAATGTTGTGAAAGCACACAAAACGGCATGAACGAGCCAAATACTGCGTGTTCTACCGTTACAAGTGCGAAACTGCTATATTGTGATATTCTCGTTAAAGCGCATGCAAGCATCGTGAAACCTTAAAGAACAATGTCATTTAGCGAGATACAGCGTTCTGTACTGCAATAAGTTGGTGAAAAACTGTGAGGTTATGCAAATATCGTAATTGTGAACGAAACAGTGTAATAGAGCGTTTTTCAATACAAGTACGAATGTTAGGTTAGGTTAAGATATGAACCGTCGTAAAACCGCATTAAAAAATGTCACTTAGTGAGATGCAGTGTTTTTCACCATTACAAGTCGGGAACTGCGATATCTAATGTGAAAGCGCTTGCAAACGTCGTTAGGTTAGGTTAGGTTAGGTTAGGTTACGTTAGGTTAGGTTTGGTTAGGTTAGGTTAGGTTAGGTTAGGTTAGGTTATGTTAGGTTAGGTTGGGTTAGGTTAGGTTAGGTACGTTAGGTTAAGGTATGAACCGTCGTAAAACCGCATTAAACAATGTCACTTAGTGAGATGCAGTGGTTTTCACCTTTACAAGTTGGGAACTGCGATGTCTAATGTGAAAGCGCTTGAAACCGTCGTAATGTTGTAGAAAGCAATGTAAAGTAGCGAGTAAAACGTTTTCTAACGATAGAAGTGCGAAGGTTATGTTAGGTTGAGTTATGTTAGTTTAAGCTACGTAGCGTCGTGAAACCACCAAAAACGACGTCATCTAACGAGATAGTGTTGTTTTATTGCGAGTACGAAACTGCGATAGGTAAAATGTTGTGAAAGCACACAAAACGGCATGAACAAGCCAAATACTGCGTGTTGTACCGTTACAAGTGCGAAACTGCTATGTTGTGACATTCTCGGTAAAGCGCATGCAAGTATCGTGAAACCTTAAAGAACGATGTCCTTTAGCGAGATACAGCGTTCTGTACTGTAATAAGTTGGTGAGAAACTGTGAGGTCAAGCAAATATCGTAATTGTGAACGAAACAGTGTAATTGAGCGTCTTTAGATACAAGTGCGAATGTTAGGTTAGGTTCACATATCAACCGTCGTAAAACCGCATTAAACAATGTCACTTAGTGAGATGTAGTGTTTTTCAACATTACAAGTCGGGAACTACGATATCTAATGTGAAAGCGCATGAAACCGTCGTAATCTTGTAGAAAACATTGTAAAGTTGCGAGTAAAACGTTTTCTAACGATAGAAGTGCGAAGGTTAGGTTAGGTTAGGTTAGTTTAAGCTAGGTAGCGTCGTGAAACTACCAAAAACGACGTCATCTAACGAGATAGTGTTGTTTTATTGCGAGTATTAAACTGCGATAGGTGAAATGTTGTGAAAGCACACAAAACGGCATGAACGAGCCAAATACTGCGTGTTCTACCGTTACAAGTGCGAAACTGCTATATTGTGATATTCTCGTTAAAGCGCATGCAAGCATCGTGAAACCTTAAAGAACAATGTCATTTAGCGAGATACAGCGTTCTGTACTGCAATAAGTTGGTGAAAAACTGTGAGGTTATGCAAATATCGTAATTGTGAACGAAACAGTGTAATAGAGCGTTTTTCAATACAAGTACGAATGTTAGGTTAGGTTAAGATATGAACCGTCGTAAAACCGCATTAAAAAATGTCACTTAGTGAGATGCAGTGTTTTTCACCATTACAAGTCGGGAACTGCGATATCTAATGTGAAAGCGCTTGCAAACGTCGTTAGGTTAGGTTAGGTTAGGTTAGGTTAGGTTACGTTAGGTTAGGTTTGGTTAGGTTAGGTTAGGTTAGGTTAGGTTAGGTTATGTTAGGTTAGGTTGGGTTAGGTTAGGTTAGGTACGTTAGGTTAAGGTATGAACCGTCGTAAAACCGCATTAAACAATGTCACTTAGTGAGATGCAGTGGTTTTCACCTTTACAAGTTGGGAACTGCGATGTCTAATGTGAAAGCGTTTGAAACCGTCGTAATGTTGTAGAAAGCAATGTAAAGTAGCGAGTAAAACGTTTTCTAACGATAGAAGTGCGAAGGTTATGTTAGGTTGAGTTATGTTAGTTTAGGCTATGTAGCGTCGTGAGACCACCAAAAAGGACGTCATCTAACGAGATAGTGTTGTTTTATTGCATGTACGAAACTGCAATAGGTGAAATGTTGTGAAAGTACACAAAACGGCTTGAACAAGCCAGATACTGCGTGTTGTACCGTTACAAGTGCGAAACTGCTATAATGTGATATTCTCTTTAAAGCGCATGCAAGCATCGTGAAACCTTAAAGAACGATGTCATTTAGCGAGGTACAGCGTTCTGTACTGCAATAAGTTGGTGAGAAACTGTGAGGTCAAGCAAATATCGTAATTGTGAACGAAACAGTGTAATAGAGCGTTTTTCAATACAAGTACGAATGTTAGGTTAGGTTAAGATATGAACCGTCGTAAAACCGCATTAAACAATGTCACTTAGTGAGATGCAGTGTTTTTCACCATTACAAGTCGGGAACTGCGATATCTAATGTGAAAGCGCTTGCAAACGTCGTTAGGTTAGGTTAGGTTAGGTTAGGTTAGGTTAGGTTACGTTAGGTTAGGTTTGGTTAGGTTAGGTTAGGTTAGGTTAGGTTGTTAGGTTAGGTTGGGTTAGGTTAGGTTAGGTTACGTTAGGTTAAGGTATGAACCGTCGTAAAACCGCATTAAACAATGTCACTTAGTGAGATGCAGTGTTTTTCACCTTTACAAGTTGGGAACTGCGATATCTAATGTGAAAGCGCTTGAAACCGTCGTAATGTTGTAGAAAGCAATGTAAAGTAGCGAGTAAAACGTTTTCTAACGATAGAAGTGCGAAGGTTATGTTAGGTTGAGTTATGTTAGTTTAAGCTACGTAGCGTCGTGAAACCACCAAAAACGACGTCATCTAACGAGATAGTGTTGTTTTATTGCGAGTACGAAACTGCGATAGGTAAAATGTTGTGAAAGCACACAAAACGGCATGAACAAGCCAAATACTGCGTGTTGTACCGTTACAAGTGCGAAACTGCTATGTTGTGACATTCTCGGTAAAGCGCATGCAAGTATCGTGAAACCTTAAAGAACGATGTCCTTTAGCGAGATACAGCGTTCTGTACTGTAATAAGTTGGTGAGAAACTGTGAGGTCAAGCAAATATCGTAATTGTGAACGAAACAGTGTAATTGAGCGTCTTTAGATACAAGTGCGAATGTTAGGTTAGGTTCACATATCAACCGTCGTAAAACCGCATTAAACAATGTCACTTAGTGAGATGTAGTGTTTTTCAACATTACAAGTCGGGAACTACGATATCTAATGTGAAAGCGCATGAAACCGTCGTAATCTTGTAGAAAACATTGTAAAGTTGCGAGTAAAACGTTTTCTAACGATAGAAGTGCGAAGGTTAGGTTAGCTTAGGTTAGTTTAAGCTAGGTAGCGTCGTGAAACTACCAAAAACGACGTCATCTAACGAGATAGTGTTTTTTTATTGCGAGTATTAAACTGCGATAGGTGAAATGTTGTGAAAGCACACAAAACGGCATGAACGAGCCAAATACTGCGTGTTCTACCGTTACAAGTGCGAAACTGCTATATTGTGATATTCTCGTTAAAGCGCATGCAAGCATCGTGAAACCTTAAAGAACAATGTCATTTAGCGAGATACAGCGTTCTGTACTGCAATAAGTTGGTGAAAAACTGTGAGGTTATGCAAATATCGTAATTGTGAACGAAACAGTGTAATAGAGCGTTTTTCAATACAAGTACGAATGTTAGGTTAGGTTAAGATATGAACCGTCGTAAAACCGCATTAAAAAATGTCACTTAGTGAGATGCAGTGTTTTTCACCATTACAAGTCGGGAACTGCGATATCTAATGTGAAAGCGCTTGCAAACGTCGTTAGGTTAGGTTAGGTTAGGTTACGTTAGGTTAGGTTTGGTTAGGTTAGGTTAGGTTAGGTTAGGTTATGTTAGGTTAGGTTGGGTTAGGTTAGGTTAGGTACGTTAGGTTAAGGTATGAACCGTCGTAAAACCGCATTAAACAATGTCACTTAGTGAGATGCAGTGGTTTTCACCTTTACAAGTTGGGAACTGCGATGTCTAATGTGAAAGCGCTTGAAACCGTCGTAATGTTGTAGAAAGCAATGTAAAGTAGCGAGTAAAACGTTTTCTAACGATAGAAGTGCGAAGGTTATGTTAGGTTGAGTTATGTTAGTTTAAGCTACGTAGCGTCGTGAAACCACCAAAAACGACGTCATCTAACGAGATAGTGTTGTTTTATTGCTAGTACGAAACTGCGATAGGTAAAATGTTGTGAAAGCACACAAAACGGCATGAACAAGCCAAATACTGCGTGTTGTACCGTTACAAGTGCGAAACTGCTATGTTGTGACATTCTCGGTAAAGCGCATGCAAGTATCGTGAAACCTTAAAGAACGATGTCCTTTAGCGAGATACAGCGTTCTGTACTGTAATAAGTTGGTGAGAAACTGTGAGGTCAAGCAAATATCGTAATTGTGAACGAAACAGTGTAATTGAGCGTCTTTAGATACAAGTGCGAATGTTAGGTTAGGTTCACATATCAACCGTCGTAAAACCGCATTAAACAATGTCACTTAGTGAGATGTAGTGTTTTTCAACATTACAAGTCGGGAACTACGATATCTAATGTGAAAGCGCATGAAACCGTCGTAATCTTGTAGAAAACATTGTAAAGTTGCGAGTAAAACGTTTTCTAACGATAGAAGTGCGAAGGTTAGGTTAGGTTAGGTTAGTTTAAGCTAGGTAGCGTCGTGAAACTACCAAAAACGATGTCATCTAACGAGATAGTGTTGTTTTATTGCGAGTATTAAACTGCGATAGGTGAAATGTTGTGAAAGCACACAAAACGGCATGAACGAGCCAAATACTGCGTGTTCTACCGTTACAAGTGCGAAACTGCTATATTGTGATATTCTCGTTAAAGCGCATGCAAGCATCGTGAAACCTTAAAGAACAATGTCATTTAGCGAGATACAGCGTTCTGTACTGCAATAAGTTGGTGAAAAACTGTGAGGTTATGCAAATATCGTAATTGTGAACGAAACAGTGTAATAGAGCGTTTTTCAATACAAGTACGAATGTTAGGTTAGGTTAAGATATGAACCGTCGTAAAACCGCATTAAAAAATGTCACTTAGTGAGATGCAGTGTTTTTCACCATTACAAGTCGGGAACTGCGATATCTAATGTGAAAGCGCTTGCAAACGTCGTTAGGTTAGGTTAGGTTAGGTTAGGTTACGTTAGGTTAGGTTTGGTTAGGTTAGGTTAGGTTAGGTTAGGTTAGGTTATGTTAGGTTAGGTTGGGTTAGGTTAGGTTAGGTACGTTAGGTTAAGGTATGAACCGTCGTAAAACCGCATTAAACAATGTCACTTAGTGAGATGCAGTGGTTTTCACCTTTACAAGTTGGGAACTGCGATGTCTAATGTGAAAGCGCTTGAAAACGTCGTAATGTTGTAGAAAGCAATGTAAAGTAGCGAGTAAAACGTTTTCTAACGATAGAAGTGCGAAGGTTATGTTAGGTTGAGTTATGTTAGTTTAAGCTAGGTAGCGTCGTGAAACCACCAAAAACGACGTCATCTAACGAGATAGTGTTGTTTTATTGCGAGTACGAAACTGCGATAGGTAAAATGTTGTGAAAGCACACAAAACGGCATGAACAAGCCAAATACTGCGTGTTGTACCGTTACAAGTGCGAAACTGCTATGTTGTGACATTCTCGGTAAAGCGCATGCAAGTATCGTGAAACCTTAAAGAACGATGTCATTTAGCGAGATACAGCGTTCTGTACTGTAATAAGTTGGTGAGAAACTGTGAGGTCAAGCAAATATCGTAATTGTGAACGAAACAGTGTAATTGAGCGTCTTTAGATACAAGTGCGAATGTTAGGTTAGGTTGACATATCAACCGTCGTAAAACCGCAATAAACAATCTCACTTAGTGAGATGTAGTGTTTTTCAACATTACAAGTCGGGAACTACGATATCTAATGTGAAAGCGCATGAAACCGTCGTAATCTTGTAGAAAACATTGTAAAGTTGCGAATAAAACGTTTTATAACGATAGAAGTGCGAAGGTTAGGTTAGGTTAGGTTAGGTTAAGCTAGGTAGCGTCGTGAAACTACCAAAAACGACGCCATCTAACGAGATAGTGTTGTTTTATTGCGAGTATTAAACTGCGATAGTTGAAATGTTGTGAAAGCACACAAAACGGAATGAACAAGCCAAATACTGCGTGTTCTACTGTTACAAGTGCGAAACTGCTATATTGTGATATTCTCGTTAAAGCGCATGCAAGCATCGTGAAACCTTAAAAGAACAATGTCATTTAGCGAGATACAGCGTTCTGTACTGCAATAGGTTGGTGAAAAACTGAGGTTATGCAAATATCGTAATTGTGAACAAAACAGTGTAATAGAGCGTTTTTAGATACAAGTGCGAATGTTAGGTTAGGTTAAGATATGAACCGTCGTAAAACCGCATTAAACAATGTCAATTAGTGAGATGCAGTGTTTTTCACCATTAAAAGTGGGGAACTACGATATCTAATGTGAAAGCGCTTGCAACCGTCGTTAGGTTAGGTTAGGTTAGGTTAGGTTAGGTTTGGTTAGGTTAGGTTAGGTTAGGTTAGGGTAGATATGGTTAGGTTGGGTTGAGTTCGGTTAGGTTAGGTTAGGTTAGGTTAGGTTGGGTTAGGTTAGGTTAGGTTACGTTAGGTTAGGTTAGGTTACGTTAGGTTAGGTTAGGTTAGGTTACGTTAGGTTAGGTTAGGTTAGGTTAGGTAAGGATAATTTGGTTAGGTTAGGTAAGGTTAGGTTAGGTTAGGTTAGGTTAGGTTGGGTTGGGTGTTGTTGGGTTGGGTTGGGTTGGGTTAGGTTGGGTTAGGTTAGGTTAGGTTACGTTAGGTTAGGTTAGGTTAGGATAGGTTACGTTAGGTTATGTTAGGTTAGGTTAGGTTACGTTAGGTTACGTTAGGTCAGGTAAGGTTACGTTACGTTAGAATAGGTTAGGTTAGGTTAGGTTACGTTAGGTTAGGTTAAGTTAGGTTAGGTTAGGTTTGGTTAGGTTAGGTTAGGTTAGCTTAGGTTAGGTTAGGTTGGGTTGGGTTGGGTTAGGTTGGGTTAGGTTAGGTTAGGTTAGGTTGGGTTAGGTTAGGTTAGTTTAGGTTAGGTTAGGTTAGGTTGGGTTGGGTTGGGTTAGGTTAGGTTAGGTTAGGTAAGGTTAGGTTAGGTTAGGTTAGGTTACGTTAGGTTAAGGTATGAACCGTCGTAAAACCGCATTAAACAATGTCACTTAGTGAGATGCAGTGTTTTTCACCTTTACAAGTTGGGAACTGCGATATCTAATGTGAAAGCGCATGAAACCGTCGTAATCTTGTAGAAAACATTAAAGTTGCGAGTAAAACGTTTTCTAACGATAGAAGTGCGAAGGTTAGGTTAGGTTAGGTTAGTTTAGGCTAGGTAGCGTCGTGAAACTACCAAAAACGACGTCATCTAACGAGATAGTGTTGTTTTATAGCGAGTATTAAACTGCGATAGGTGAAATGTTGTGAAAGCACACAAAACGGCATGAACAAGCCAAATACTGCGTGTTCTACCGTTACAAGTGCGAAACTGCTATATTGTGATATTCTCGTTAAAGCGCATGCAAGCATCGTGAGAGCTTAAAGAACAATGTCATTTAGCGAGATACAACGTTCTGTACTGCAATAAGTTGGTGAAAAACTGTGAGGTTATGCAAATATGGTAATTGTGAACAAAACAGTGTAATAGAGCGTTTTTAGATACAAGTGCGAATGTTAGGTTAGGTTAAGATATGAACCGTCGTAAAACCGCATTAAACAATGTCAATTAGTGAGATGCATTGTTTTTCACCATTAAAAGTCGGGAACTGCGATATCTAATGTGAAAGCGCTTGCAACCGTCGTTAGGTTAGGTTAGGTTAGGTTAGGTTAGGTTAGGTTTTGTTAGGTTAGGTTTGGTTAGGTTAGGTTATATTAGGTTAGGTTGGGTTGAGTTGGGTTAGGTTAGGTTAGGTTAGGTTAGGTTAGGTTACGTTAGGTTAGGTTAGGTTACGTTAGGTTAGGTTAGGTTACGTTAGGTTAGGTTAGGTTAGGTAAGGATAATTTGGTTAGGTTAGGTAAGGTTAGGTTAGGTTAGGTTAGGGTACGTTAGGTTAGGTTACGTTAGGTAAGGATAATTTGGTTAGGTTAGGTAAGGTTAGGTTAGGTTAGGTTAGGTTGGGTTGGGTGTTGTTGGGTTGGGTTGGGTTGGGTTAGGTTGGGTTAGGTTAGGTTAGGTTACGTTAGGTTAGGTTAGGTTAGGTTAGGTTACGTTAGGTTATGTTAGGTTAGGTTAGGTTACGTTAGGTTAGGTTAGGTCAGGTAAGGTTAGGTTACGTTAGAATAGGTTAGGTTAGGTTAGGTTACGTTAGGTTAGGTTAAGTTAGGTTAGGTTAGGTTTGGTTAGGTTAGGTTAGGTTAGCTTAGGTTAGGTTAGGTTGGGTTGGGTTGGGTTAGGTTGGGTTAGGTTAGGTTAGGTTAGGTTGGGTTAGGTTAGGTTAGTTTAGGTTAGGTTAGGTTAGGTTAGGTTGGGTTGGGTTGGGTTAGGTTAGGTTAGGTTAGGTAAGGTTAGGTTAGGTTAGGTTAGGTTACGTTAGGTTAAGGTATGAACCGTCGTAAAACCGCATTAAACAATGTCACTTAGTGAGATGCAGTGTTTTTCACCTTTACAAGTTGGGAACTGCGATATCTAAGGTGAAAGCGCATGAAACCGTCGTAATCTTGTTGAAAACATTGTAAAGTTGCGAGTAAAGCGTTTTCTAACGATAGAAGTGCGAAGGTTAGGTCAGGTTAGGTTACTTTAAGCTAGGTAGCGTCGTGAAACTACCAAAAACGACGTCATCTAACGAGATAGTGTTGTTTTATTGCGAGTATTAAACTGCGATAGGTGAAATGTTGTGAATGGACACAAAATGGCATGAACAAGCCAAATACTGCGTGTTCTACCGTTACAAGTGCGAAACTGCTATATTGTGATATTCTCGTTAAAGCGCATGCAAGTATCGTGAAACCTTAAAGAACGATGTCATTTAGCGAGATACAGCGTTCTGAACTGTAATAAGTTGGTGAGAAACTGTGAGGTCAAGCAAATATCGTAACTGTGAACGAAACAGTGTAATTGAGCGTATTTAGATACAAGTGCGAATGTTAGGTTAGGTTGAGATATCAACCGTCGTAAAACCGCATTAAACAATGTCACTTAGTGAGATGCAGTGTTTTTCACCTTTACAAGTTGGGAACTGCGATATCTAATGTGAAAGCGCATGAAACCGTCGTAATCTTGTAGAAAACATTGTAAAGTAGCGAATAAAACGTTTTCTAACGATAGAAGTGCGAAGGTTCGGTTAGTTTGAGCTAGGTAGCGTCGTGAAACCACCAAAAACGATGTCATCTAACGAGATAGTGTTGTTTTATTGCGAGTACGAAACTGCGATAGGTGAAATATTGGGAAAGCACACAAAATGGCATGAACTAGCCAGATACTGCGTCTTGTGCCGTTACAAGTGCGAAACTGCTTTAATGTGATATTCTCGTTAAAGCGCATGCAAGTATCGTGAAACCTTAAAGAACGATGTCATTTAGCGAGATACAGCGTTCTGAACTGTAATAAGTTGGTGAAAAACTGTGAGGTTATGCAAATATCGTAATTGTGAACGAAACAGTGTAATAGAGCGTTTTTCCATACAAGTACGAATGTTAGGTTAGGTTAAGATATGAACCGTCGTAAAACCGCATTAAACAATGTCAATTAGTGAGATGCAGTGTTTTTCACCATTAAAAGTCGGGAACTGCGATATCTAATGTGAAAGCGCTTGCAACCGTCGTTAGGTTAGGTTAGGTTAGGTTAGGTTAGGTTTTGTTAGGTTAGGTTAGGTTAGGTTAGGTTAGATTAGGTTAGGTTGGGTTGAGTTGGGTTAGGTTAGGTTAGGTTAGGTTAGGTTGGGTTAGGTTAGGTTAGGTTAGGTTACGTTAGGTTAGGTTAGGTTACGTTAGGTTAGGTTAGGTTAGGTTACGTTAGGTTAGGTTAGGTTAGGTAAGGATAATTTGGTTAGGTTAGGTAAGGTTAGGTTAGGTTAGGTTAGGTTGGGTTGGGTGTTGTTGGGTTGGGTAGGGTTGGTTTGGGTTAGGTTGGGTTAGGTTAGGTTAGGTTACGTTAGGTTATGTTAGGTTAGGTTAGGTTACGTTAGGTTAGGTTAGGTCAGGTAAGGTTAGTTTACGTTAGAATAGGTTAGGTTAGGTTAGGTTACGTTACGTTAGGTTAAGTTAGGTTAGGTTAGGTTTGGTTAGGTTTGGTTAGGTTAGCTTAGGTTAGGTTAGGTTGGGTTGGGTTGGGTTGGGTTAGGTTAGGTTAGGTTAGGTTAGGTTGGGTTAGGTTAGTTTAGGTTAGGTTAGGTTAGGTTGGGTTGGGTTGGGTTAGGTTAGGTTAGGTTAGGTTAGGTAAGGTTAGGTTAGGTTAGGTTAGGTTACGTTAGGTTAAGGTATGAACCGTCGTAAAACCGCATTAAACAATGTCACTTAGTGAGATGCAGTGTTTTTCGCCTTTACAAGTTGGGAACTGCGATATCTAATGTGAAAGCGCATGAAACCGTCGTAATCTTGTAGAAAACATTGTAAAGTAGCGAATAAAACGTTTTCTAACGATAGAAGTGCGAAGGTTAGGTTAGGTTAGGTTAGGTTAGTTTAGGCTAGGTAGCGTCGTGAAACTACCAAAAACGACGTCATCTAAAGAGATAGTGTTGTTTTATTGCGAGTATTAAACTGCGATAGGTGAAATGCTGTGAAAGCACACAAAACGGCATGAACAAGCCAAATACTGCGTGTTCTACCGTTACAAGTGCGAAACTGCTATATTGTGATATTCTCGTTAAAGCGCATGCAAGCATCGTGAAACCTTAAAGAACAATGTCATTTAGCGAGATACAGCGTTCTGTACTGCAATAAGTTGGTGAAAAACTGTGAGGTTATGCAAATATCGTAATTGTGAACGAAACAGTGTAATAGAGCGTTTTTCAATACAAGTACGAATCTTAGGTTAGGTTAAGATATGAACCGTCGTAAAACCGCATTAAACAATGTCACTTAGTGAGATGCAGTGTTTTTCACCATTACAAGTCGGGAACTGCGATATCTAATGTGAAAGCGCTTGCAAACGTCGTTAGGTTAGGTTAGGTTAGGTTAGGTTAGGTTAGGTTAGGTTACGTTAGGTTAGGTTTGGTTAGGTTAGGTTAGGTTAGGTTAGGTTATGTTAGGTTAGGTTGGGTTAGGTTAGGTTAGGTTACGTTAGGTTAAGGTATGAACCGTCGTAAAACCGCAATAAACAATGTCACTTCGTGAGATGCAGCGTTTTTCACCTTTACAAGTTGGGAACTGCGATATCTAATGTGAAAGCGCTTGAAACCTTCGTAATGTTGTAGAAAGCAATGTAAAGTAGCG
Source organism: Rhipicephalus microplus (assembly GCF_043290135.1). Classification (NCBI taxonomy): domain Eukaryota; kingdom Metazoa; phylum Arthropoda; class Arachnida; order Ixodida; family Ixodidae; genus Rhipicephalus; species Rhipicephalus microplus. The sequence continues at coordinate 239,193,024 of NC_134703.1, forward strand.
AGTAAAACGTTTTCTAACGATAGAAGTGCGAAGGTGATGTTAGGTTGAGTTATGTTAGTTTAAGCTAGGTAGCGTCGTGAAACCACCAAAAACGACGTCATCTAACGAGATAGTGTTGTTTTATTGCGAGTACGAAACTGCGATAGGTAAAATGTGAAAGCACACAAAACGGCATGAACAAGCCAAATACTGCGTGTTGTACCGTTACAAGTGCGAAACTGCTATGTTTTGACATTCTCGGTAAAGCGCATGCAAGTATCGTGAAACCTTAAAGAACGATGTCATTTAGCGAGATACAGCGTTCTGTACTGTAATAAGCTGGTGAGAAACTGTGAGGTCAAGCAAATATCGTAATTGTGAACGAAACAGTGTAATTGAGCGTCTTTAGATACAAGTGCGAATGTTAGGTTAGGTTGACATATCAACCGTCGTAAAACCGCATTAAACAATGTCACTTAGTGAGATGTAGTGTTTTTCAACATTACAAGTCGGTAACTACGATATCTAATGTGAAAGCGCATGAAACCGTCGTAATCTTGTAGAAAACATTGTAAAGTTGCGAGTAAAACGTTTTCTAACGATAGAAGTGCGAAGGTTAGGTTAGGTTAGGTTAGTTTAAGCTAGGTAGCGTCGTGAAACTACCAAAAACGACGTCATCTAACGAGATAGTGTTGTTTTATAGCGAGTATTAAACTGCGATAGGTGAAATGTTGTGAAAGCACACAAAACGGCATGAACAAGCCAAATACTGCGTGTTCTACCGTTACAAGTGCGAAACTGCTATATTGTGATATTCTCGTTAAAGCGCATGCAAGCATCGTGAAACCTTAAAGAACAATGTCATTTAGCGAGATACAACGTTCTGTACTGCAATAAGTTGGTGAAAAACTGTGAGGTTATGCAAATATGGTAATTGTGAACAAAACAGTGTAATAGAGCGTTTTTAGATACAAGTGCGAATGTTAGGTTAGGTTAAGATATGAACCGTCGTAAAACCGCATTAAACAATGTCAATTAGTGAGATGCATTGTTTTTCACCATTAAAAGTCGGGAACTGCGATATCTAATGTGAAATCGCTTGCAACCGTCGTTAGGTTAGGTTAGGTTAGGTTAGGTTTTGTTAGGTTAGGTTTGGTTAGGTTAGGTTAGATTAGGTTAGGTTGGGTTGAGTTGGGTTAGGTTAGGTTAGGTTAGGTTAGGTTGGGTTAGGTTAGGTTAGGTTAGGTTACGTTAGGTTAGGTTAGGTTACGTTAGGTTAGGTTAGGTTACGTTAGGTTAGGTTAGGTTAGGTAAGGATAATTTGGTTAGGTTAGGTAAGGTTAGGTTAGGTTAGGTTAGGTTGGGTTGGGTGTTGTTGGGTTGGGTTGGGTTGGGTTAGGTTGGGTTAGGTTAGGTTAGGTTACGTTAGGTTAGGTTAGGTTAGGTTACGTTAGGTTATGTTAGGTTAGGTTAGGTTACGTTAGGTTAGGTTAGGTCAGGTAAGGTTAGGTTACGTTAGAATAGGTTAGGTTAGGTTAGGTTACGTTACGTTAGGTTAAGTTAGGTTAGGTTAGGTTTGGTTAGGTTTGGTTAGGTTAGCTTAGGTTAGGTTAGGTTGGGTTGGGTTGGGTTGGGTTAGGTTAGGTTAGGTTAGGTTAGGTTGGGTTAGTTTAGTTTAGGTTAGGTTAGGTTAGGTTGGGTTGGGTTGGGTTAGGTTAGGTTAGGTTAGGTTAGGTAAGGTTAGGTGAGGTTAGGTTAGGTTACGTTAGGTTAAGGTATGAACCGTCGTAAAACCGCATTAAACAATGTCACTTAGTGAGATGCAGTGTTTTTCACCTTTACAAGTTGGGAACTGTGATATCTAATGTGAAAGCGCTTGAAACCGTCGTATTGTTGTAGAAAGCAATGTAAAGTAGCGAGTAAAACGTTTTCTAACGATAGAAGTGCGAAGGTTATGTTAGGTTGAGCTATGTTAGTTTAAGCTAGGTAGCGTCGTGAAACTACCAAAAACAACGTCATCTAACGAGATAGTTTTGTTTTATTGCGAGTACGAAACTGCGATAGGTGAAATGTTGTGAAAGCACACAAAACGGCATGAACAAGCCAAATACTGCGTGTTGTACCGTTACAAGTGCGAAACTGCTATGTTGTGATATTCTCGTTAAAGCGCATGCAAGCATCGTTAAACCTTAAAGAACGATGTCATTTAGCGAGATACAGCGTTCTGTACTGCAATAAGTTGGTGAAAAACTGTGAGGTTATGCAAATATCGTAATTGTGAACGAAACAGTGTAATAGAGCGTTTTTCCATACAAGTACGAATGTTAGGTTAGGTTAAGATATGAACCGTCGTAAAACCGCATTAAACAATGTCACTTAGTGAGATGCAGTGTTTTTCACCATTACAAGTCGGGAACTGCGATATCTAATGTGAAAGCGCTTGCAAACGTCGTTAGGTTAGGTTAGGTTAGGTTAGGTTAGGTTACGTTAGGTTAGGTTTGGTTAGGTTAGGTAAGGTTTGGTTAGGTTAGGTTAGGTTAGGTTGGCTTAGGTAAGGTTAGGTTAGGTTAAGATATGAACCGCGCTAAAACCGCATTAAACAATGTCACTTAGTGAGATGCTGTGTTTTTCACCATTACAAGTCGGGAACTGCGATATCTAATGTGAAAGCGCATGAAACCATCGTAATCTTGTAGAAAACATTGTAAAGTAGCGAATAAAACGTTTTCTAACGATAGAAGTGCGAAGGTTCGGTTAGTTTGAGCTAGGTAGCGTCGTGAAACCACCAAAAACGATGTCATCTAACGAGATAGTGTTGTTTTATTGCGAGTACGAAACTGCGATAGGTAAAATATTGGGAAAGCACACAAAATGGCATGAACTAGCCAGATACTGCGTCTTGTGCCGTTACAAGTGCGAAACGGCTTTAATGTGATATTCTCGTTAAAGCGCATGCAAGTATCGTGAAACCTTAAAGAACGATGTCATTTAGCGAGATACAGCGTTCTGGACTGTAATAAGTTGGTGAGAAACTGTGAGGTCAAGCAAATATCGTAATTGTGAACGAAACAGTGTAATTGAGCGTCTTTAGATACAAGTGCGAATGTTAGGTTAGGTTGAGATATCAACCGTCGTAAAACCGCATTAAACAATGTCAATTAGTGAGATGCAGTGTTTTTCACCATTAAAAGTCGGGAACTGCGATATCTAATGTGAAAGCGCTTGCAACCGTCGTTAGGTTAGGTTAGGTTAGGTTAGGTTAGGTTTTGTTAGGTTAGGTTAGGTTAGGTTAGGTTAGATTAGGTTAGGTTGGGTTGGGTTGAGTTGGGTTAGGTTAGGTTAGGTTAGGTTAGGTTGGGTTAGGTTAGGTTAGGTTAGGTTAGGTTACGTTAGGTTAGGTTAGGTTACGTTAGGTTAGGTTAGGTTAGGTAAGGATAATTTGGTTAGGTTAGGTAAGGTTAGGTTAGGTTAGGTTAGGTTGGGTTGGGTGTTGTTGGGTTGGGTTGGGTTGGGTTAGGTTGGGTTAGGTTAGGTTAGGTTACGTTAGGTTAGGTTAGGTTAGGTTAGGTTACGTTAGGTTATGTTAGGTTAGGTTAGGTTACGTTAGGTTAGGTTAGGTCAGGTAAGGATAGGTTACGTTAGAATAGGTTAGGTTAGGTTAAGTTAGGTTAGGTTAGGTTTGGTTAGGTTTGGTTAGGTTAGCTTAGGTTAGGTTAGGTTGGGTTGGGTTGGGTTGGGTTAGGTTAGGTTAGGTTAGGTTAGGTTGGGTTAGGTTAGTTTAGGTTAGGTTAGGTTAGGTTAGGTTGGGTTGGGTTGGGTTAGGTTAAGTTAGGTTAGGTTAGGTAAGGTTAGGTTAGGTTAGGTTAGGTTACGTTAGGTTAAGGTATGAACCGTCGTAAAACCGCATTAAACAATGTCACTTAGTGAGATGCAGTGTTTTTCACCTTTACTAGTTGGGAACTGCGATATCTAATGTGAAAGCGCATGAAACCGTCGTAATCTTGTAGAAAACATTGTAAAGTAGCGAATAAAACGTTTTCTAACGATAGAAGTGCGAAGGTTAGGTTAGGTTAGGTTAGGTTAGTTTAGGCTAGGTAGCGTCGTGAAACTACCAAAAACGACGTCATCTAAAGAGTTAGTGTTGTTTTATTGCGAGTATTAAACTCCGATAGGTGAAATGTTGTGAAAGCACACAAAACGGCATGAACAAGCCAAATACTGCGTGTTCTACCGTTACAAGTGCGAAACTGCTATATTGTGATATTCTCGTTAAAGCGCATGCAAGCATCGTGAAACCTTAAAGAACAATGTCATTTAGCGAGATACAGCGTTCTGTACTGCAATAAGTTGGTGAAAAACTGTGAGGTTATGCAAATATCGTAATTGTGAACGAAACAGTGTAATAGAGCGTTTTTCAATACAAGTACGAATGTTAGGTTAGGTTAAGATATGAACCGTCGTAAAACCGCATTAAACAATGTCACTTAGTGAGATGCAGTGTTTTTCACCATTAAAAGTCGGGAACTGCGATATCTAATCTGAAAGCGCTTGCAAACGTCGTTAGGTTAGGTTAGGTTAGGTTAGGTTAGGTTAGGTTACGTTAGGTTAGGTTTGGTTAGGTTACGTTAGGTTAGGTTAGGTTATGTTAGGTTGGGTTAGGTTAGGTTAGGTTACGTTAGGTTAAGGTATGAACCGTCGTAAAACCGCAATAAACAATGTCACTTCGTGAGATGCAGTGTTTTTCACCTTTACAAGTTGGGAACTGCGATATCTATTGTGAAAGCGCTTGAAACCGTCGTAATGTTGTAGAAAGCAATGTAAAGTAGCGAGTAAAACGTTTTCTAACGATAGAAGTGCGAAGGTTATGTTAGGTTGAGTTATGTTAGTTTAAGCTAGGTAGCGTCGTGAAACCACCAAAAACGACGTCATCTAACGAGATAGTGTTGTTTTATTGCGAGTACGAAACTGCGATAGGTGAAATGTTGTGAAAGCACACAAAACGGCCTGAACAAGCCAAATACTGCGTGTTCTACCGTTACAAGTGCGAAACTGCTATATTGTGATATTCTCGTTAAAGCGCATGCAAGCATCGTGAAACCTTAAAGAACAATGTCAGTTAGCGAGATACAACGTTCTGTACTGCAATAAGTTGGTGAAAAACTGTGAGGTTATGCAAATATGGTAATTGTGAACAAAACAGTGTAATAGAGCGTTTTTAGATACAAGTGCGAATGTTAGGTTAGGTTAAGATATGAACCGTCGTAAAACCGCATTAAACAATGTCAATTAGTGAGATGCAGTGTTTTTCACCATTACAAGTCGGGAACTGCGATATCTAATGTGAAAGCGCTTGCAACCGTCGTTAGGTTAGGTTAGGTTAGGTTATGTTAGGTTAGGTTAGGTTTTGTTAGGTTAGGTTAGGTTAGGTTAGGTTAGATTAGGTTAGGTTGGGTTGAGTTGGGTTAGGTTAGGTTAGGTTAGGTTAGGTTGGGTTAGGTTAGGTTAGGTTACGTTAGGTTAGGTTAGGTTACGTTAGGTTAGGTTAGGTTAGGTTACGTTAGGTTAGGTTAGGTTAGGTAAGGATAATTTGGTTAGGTTAGGTAAGGTTAGGTTAGGTTAGGTTAGGTTGGGTTGGGTGTTGTTGGGTTGGGTTGGGTTAGGTTGGGTTAGGTTAGGTTAGGTTACGTTAGGTTAGGTTAGGTTAGGTTAGGTTACGTTAGGTTATGTTAGGTTAGGTTAGGTTAGGTTACGTTAGGTTAGGTTAGGTCAGGTAAGGTTAGGTTACGTTAGAATAGGTTAGGTTAGGTTAGGTTACGTTAGGTTAGGTTAAGTTAGGTTAGGTTAGGTTTGGTTAGGTTTGGTTAGGTTAGCTTAGGTTAGGATAGGTTGGGTTGGGTTGGGTTGGGTTTGGTTAGGTTAGGTTAGGTTAGGTTGGGTTAGGTTAGTTTAGGTTAGGTTAGGTTAGGTTAGGTTGGGTTGGGTTGGGTTATGTTAGGTTAAGTTAGGTTAGGTAAGGTTAGGTGAGGTTAGGTTAGGTTACGTTAGGTTAAGGTATGAACCGTCGTAAAACCGCATTAAACAATGTCACTTAGCGAGATGCAGTGTTTTTCACCTTTACAAGTTGGGAACTGTGATATCTAATGTGAAAGCGCTTGAAACTGTCGTATTGTTGTAGAAAGCAATGTAAAGTAGCGAGTAAAACGTTTTCTAACGATAGAAGTGCGAAGGTTATGTTAGGTTGAGTTATGTTAGTTTAAGCTAGGTAGCGTCGTGAAACTACCAAAAACAACGTCATCTAACGAGATAGTGTTGTTTTATTGCGAGTACGAAACTGCGATAGGTGAAATGTTGTGAAAGCACACAAAACGGCATGAACAAGCCAAATACTGCGTGTTGTACCGTTACAAGTGCGAAACTGCTATGTTGTGATATTCTCGTTAAAGCGCATGCAAGCATCGTGAAACCTTAAAGAACGATGTCATTTAGCGAGATACAGCGTTCTGTACTGCAATAAGTTGGTGAAAAACTGTGAGGTTATGCAAATATCCTAATTGTGGACGAAACAGTGTAATAGAGCGTTTTTTAATACAAGTGCGAATGTTAGGTTAGGTTAAGATATGAACCGTCGTAAAACCGCATTAAACAATGTCACTTAGTGAGATGCAGTGTGTTTCACCATTACAAGTCGGGAACTGCGATATCTAATGTGAAAGCGCTTGCAAACGTCGTTAGTTTAGGTTAGGTTAGGTTAGGTTAGGTTAGGTTACGTTAGGTTAGGTTAGGTTAGGTTTGGTTAGGTTAGGTTAGGTTAGGTTAGGGATGTTAGTTAAGGTTTGGTTAGGTTAGGTTAGGTTAGGTTGGGTTAGGTAAGGTTAGGTTAGGTTAAGATATGAACCGCGCTAAAACCGGATTAAACAATGTCACTTAGTGAGATGCTGTGTTTTTCACCATTACAAGTCGGGAACTGCGATATCTAATGTGAAAGCGCATGAAACCGTCGTAATCTTGTAAAAACATTGTAAAGTAGCGAATAAAACGTTTTCTAACGATAGAAGTGCGAAGGTTCGGTTAGTTTGAGCTAGGTAGCGTCGTGAAACCACCAAAAACGATGTCATCTAACGAGATAGTGTTGTTTTATTGCGAGTACGAAACTGCGATAGGTAAAATATTGGGAAAGCACACAAAATGGCATGAACTAGCCAGATACTGCGTCTTGTACCGTTACAAGTGCGAAACTGCTATAATGTGATATTCTCGTTAAAGCGCATGCAAGCATCGTGAAACCTCAAAGAACGATGTCATTTAGCGAGATACAGCGTTCTGTACTGCAATAAGTTGGTGAAAAACTGTGAGGTTATGCAAATATCGTAATTGTGAACGAAACAGTGTAATAGAGCGTTTTTCAATACAAGTACGAATGTTAGGTTAGGTTAAGATATGAACCGTCGTAAAACCGCATTAAACAATGTCACTTAGTGAGATGCAGTGTTTTTCACCATTACAAGTCAGGAACTGCGATATCTAATGTGAAAGCTCTTGCAAACGTCGTTAGGTTAGGTTAGGTTAGTTTAGGTTAGGTTAGGTTACGTTAGGTTAGGTTAGGTTAGGTTAGGTTGTTAGGTTAGGTTGGGTTAGGTTAGGTTAGGTTACGTTAGGTTAAGGTATGAACCGTCGTAAAACCGCATTAAACAATGTCACTTAGTGAGATGCAGTGTTTTTCACCTTTACAAGTTGGGAACTGCGATATCTAATGTGAAAGCGCTTGAAACCGTCGTAATGTTGTAGAAAGCAATGTAAAGTAGCGAGTAAAACGTTTTCTAACGATAGAAGTGCGAAGGTTATGTTAGGTTGAGTTATGTTAGTTTAAGCTACGTAGCGTCGTGAAACCACCAAAATCGACGTCATCTAACGAGATAGTGTTGTTTTATTGCGAGTACGAAACTGCGATAGGTAAAATGTTGTGAAAGCACACAAAACGGCATGAACAGGCCAAATACTGCGTGTTGTACCGTTACAAGTGCGAAACTGCTTTAATGTGATATTCTCGTTAAAGCGCATGCAAGTATCGTGAAACCTTAAAGAACGATGTCATTTAGCGAGATACAGCGTTCTGAACTGTAATAAGTTGGTGAGAAACTGTGAGGTCAAGCAAATATCGTAATTGTGAACGAAACAGTGTAATTGAGCGTATTTAGATACAAGTGCGAATGTTAGGTTAGGTTGAGATATCACCCGTCGTAAAACCGCATTAAACAATGTCACTTAGTGAGATGTAGTGTTTTTCAACATTACAAGTCGGGAACTACGATATCTAATGTGAAAGCGCATGAAACCGTCGTAATCTTGTAGAAAACATTGTAAAGTTGCGAGTAAAACGTTTTCTAACGATAGAAGTGCGAAGGTTAGCTTGAGTTATGTTAGTTTAAGCTATGTAGCGTCGTGAGACCACCAAAAAGGACGTCATCTAACGAGATAGTCTTGTTTTATTGCATGTACGTAACTGCAATAAGTGAAATGTTGTGAAATTACACAAAACGGCTTGAACAAGCCAGATACTGCGTGTTGTACCGTTACAAGTGCGAAACTGCTATAATGTGATATTCTTGTTAAAGCGCAGCAAGCATCGTGAAACCTTAAAGAACGATGTCATTTAGCGAGATACAGCGTTCTGTACTGCAATAAGTTGGTGAAAAACTGTGAGGTTATGCAAATATCGTAATTGTGAACGAAACAGTGTAATAGAGCGTTTTTCCATACAAGTACGAATGTTAGGTTAGGTTAAGATATGAACCGTCGTAAAACCGCATTAAACAATGTCAATTAGTGAGATGCAGTGTTTTTCACCATTAAAAGTCGGGAACTGCGATATCTAATGTGAAAGCGCTTGCAACCGTCGTTAGGTTAGGTTAGGTTAGGTTAGGTTAGGTTTTGTTAGGTTAGGTTAGGTTAGGTTAGGTTAGGTTAGATTAGGTTAGGTTGGGTTGAGTTGGGTTAGGTTAGGATAGGTTAGGTTAGGTTGGGTTAGGTTAGGTTAGGTTAGGTTACGTTAGGTTAGGTTAGGTTACGTTAGGTTAGGTTAGGTTAGGTTAGGTTACGTTAGGTTAGGTTAGGTTAGGTAAGGATAATTTGGTTAGGTTAGGTAAGGTTAGGTTAGGTTAGGTTAGGTTGGGTTGGGTGTTGTTGGGTTGGGTTGGGTTGGGTTAGGTTGGGTTAGGTTAGGTTACGTTAGGTTAGGTTAGGTTAGGTTAGGTTAGGTTACGTTAGGTTATGTTAGGTTAGGTTAGGTTACGTTAGGTTAGGTTAGGTCAGGTAAGGTTAGGTTACGTTAGAATAGGTTAGGTTAGGTTAGGTTACGTTAGGTTAGGTTAAGTTAGGTTAGGTTAGGTTTGGTTAGGTTTGGTTAGGTTAGCTTAGGCTAGGTTAGGTTGGGTTGGGTTGGGTTGGGTTAGGTTAGGTTAGGTTAGGTTAGGTTGGGTTAGGTTAGTTTAGGTTAGGTTAGGTTAGGTTAGGTTGGGTTGGGTTCGGTTAGGTTAGGTTAGGTTAGGTTAGGTAAGGTTAGGTTAGGTTAGGTTAGGTTACGTTAGGTTAAGGTATGAACCGTCGTAAAACCGCATTAAACAATGTCACTTAGTGAGATGCAGTGTTTTTCACCTTTACAAGTTGGGAACTGCGATATCTAATGTGAAAGCGCATGAAACCGTCGTAATCTTGTAGAAAACATTGTAAAGTAGCGAATAAAACGTTTTCTAACGATAGAAGTGCGAAGGTTCGGTTAGTTTGAGCTAGGTAGCGTCGTGAAACCACCAAAAACGATGTCATCTAACGAGATAGTGTTGTTTTATTGCGAGTACGAAACTGCGATAGGTGAAATATTGGGAAAGCACAGAAAATGGCATGAACTAGCCAGATACTGCGTTTTGTGCCGTTACAAGTGCGAAACTGCTTTATTGTGATATTCTCGTTAAAGCGCATGCAAGTATCGTGAAACCTTAAAGAACGATGTCATTTAGCGAGGTACAGCGTTCTGAACTGTAATAAGTTGGTGAGAAACTGTGAGGTTATGCAAATATCGTAATTGTGAACGAAACAGTGTAATAGAGCGTTTTTCAATACAAGTACGAATGTTAGGTTAGGTTAAGATATGAACCGTCGTTAAACCGCATTAAACAATGTCACTTAGTGAGATGCAGTTTTTCACTATTACAAGTCGGGAACTGCGATATCTAATCTGAAAGCGCTTGCAAACGTCGTTAGGTTAGGTTAGGTTAGGTTAGGATAGGTTAGGTTACGTTAGGTTAGGTTTGGTTAGGTTAGGTTAGGTTAGGTTAGGTTGGGTTAGGTTAGGCTAGGTTACGTTAGGTTAAGGTATGAACCGTCATAAAACCGCAATAAACAATGTCACTTCGTGAGATGCAGTGTTTTTCACCTTTACAAGTTGGGAACTGCGATATCTATTGTGAAAGCGCTTGAAACCGTCGTAATGTTGTAGAAAGCAATGTAAAGTAGCGAGTAAAACGTTTTCTAACGATAGAAGTGCGAAGGTTATGTTAGGTTGAGTTATGTTAGTTTAAGCTAGGTACCGTCGTGAAACCACCAAAAACGACGTCATCTAACGAGATAGTGTTGTTTTATTGCGAGTACGAAACTGCGATAGGTAAAATGTGAAAGCACACAAAACGGCATGAACAAGCCAAATACTGCGTGTTGTACCGTTACAAGTGCGAAACTGCTATGTTTTGACATTCTCGGTAAAGCGCATGCAAGTATCGTGAAACCTTAAAGAACGATGTCATTTAGCGATGATACAGCGTTCTGTACTGTAATAAGCTGGTGAGAAACTGTGAGGTCAAGCAAATATTGTAATTGTGAACGAAACAGTGTAATTTAGCGTCTTTAGATACAAGTGCGAATGTTAGGTTAGGTTGACATATCAACCGTCGTAAAACCGCATTAAACAATGTCACTTAGTGAGATGTAGTGTTTTTCAACATTACAAGTCGGGAACTACGATATCTAATGTGAAAGCGCATGAAACCGTCGTAATCTTGTAGAAAACATTGTAAAGTTGCGAGTAAAACGTTTTCTAACGATAGAAGTGCGAAGGTTAGGTAGGTTAGGTTAGTTTAAGCTAGGTAGCGTCGTGAAACTACCAAAAACGACGTCATCTAACGAGATAGTGTTGTTTTATAGCGAGTATTAAACTGCGATAGGTGAAATGTTGTGAAAGCACACAAAACGGCATGAACAAGCCAAATACTGCGTGTTCTACCGTTACAAGTGCGAAACTGCTATATTGTGATATTCTCGTAAAAGCGCATGCAAGCATCGTGAAACCTTAAAGAACAATGTCATTTAGCGAGATACAACGTTCTGTACTGCAATAAGTTGGTGAAAAACTGTGAGGTTATGCAAATATGGTAATTGTGAACAAAACAGTGTAATAGAGCGTTTTTAGATACAAGTGCGAATGTTAGGTTAGGTTAAGATATGAACCGTCGTAAAACCGCATTAAACAATGTCAATTAGTGAGATGCAGTGTTTTTCACCATTAAAAGTCGGGAACTGCGATATTTAATGTGAAAGTGCTTGCAACCGTCGTTAGGTTAGGTTAGGTTAGGTTAGGTTTTGTTAGGTTAGGTTAGGTTAGATTAGGTTAGGTTGGGTTGAGTTGGGTTAGGTTAGGTTAGGTTAGGTTAGGTTGGGTTAGGTTAGGTTAGGTTAGGTTACGTTAGGTTAGGTTAGGTTACGTTAGGTTAGGTTAGGTTAGGTTACGTTAGGTTAGGTTAGGTTAGGTAAGGATAATTTGGTTAGGTTAGGTAAGGTTAGGTTAGGTTAGGTTAGGTTGGGTTGGGTGTTGTTGGGTTGGGTTGGGTTGGGTTAGGTTGGGTTAGGTTAGGTTAGGTTACGTTAGGTTAGGTTAGGTTAGGTTAGGTTAGGTTACGTTAGGTTAGGTCAAGTTAGGTTAGGTTAGGTTTGGTTAGGTTTGGTTAGGTTAGCTTAGGTTAGGTTAGGTTGGGTTGGGTTGGGTTGGGTTAGGTTAGGTTAGGTTAGGTTAGGTTGGGTTAGGTTAGTTTAGGTTAGGTTAGGTTAGGTTGGGTTGGGTTGGGTTAGGTTAGGTTAGGTTAGGTTAGGTTAGGTAAGGTTAGGTGAGGTTAGGTTAGGTTACGTTAGGTTAAGGTATGAACCGTCGTAAAACCGCATTAAACAATGTCACTTAGTGAGATGCAGTGTTTTTCACCTTTACAAGTTGGGAACTGTGATATCTAATGTGAAAGCGCTTGAAACTGTCGTATTGTTGTAGAAAGCAATGTAAAGTAGCGAGTAAAACGTTTTCTAACGATAGAAGTGCGAAGGTTATGTTAGGTTGAGTTATGTTAGTTTAAGCTAGGTAGCGTCGTGAAACTACCAAAAACAACGTCATCTAACGAGATAGTGTTGTTTTATTGCGAGTACGAAACTGCGATAGGTGAAATGTTGTGAAAGCACACAAAACGGCATGAACAAGCCAAATACTGCGTGTTGTACCGTTACAAGTGCGAAACTGCTATGTTGTGATATTCTCGTAAAAGCGCATACAAGCATCGTGAAACCTTAAAGAACGATGTCATTTAGCGAGATACAGCGTTCTGTACTGCAATAAGTTGGTGAAAAACTGTGAGGTTATGCAAATATTCTTATTGTGAACGAAACAGTCTAATAGAGCGTTTTTTAATACAAGTGCGAATGTTAGGTTAGGTTAAGATATGAACCGCGCTTAAACCGCATTAAACCATGTCACTTAGTGAGATGCTGTGTTTTTCACCATTACAAGTTGGGAACTGCGATATCTAATGTGAAAGCGCATGAAACCGTCGTAATCTTGTAGAAAACATTGTAAAGTAGCGAATAAAACGTTTTCTAACGATAGAAGTGCGAAGGTTCGGTTAGTTTGAGCTAGGTAGCGTCGTGAAACCACCAAAAACGATGTCATCTAACGAGATAGTGTTGTTTTATTGCGAGTACGAAACTGCGATAGGTAAAATATTGGGAAAGCACACAAAATGGCATGAACTAGCCAGATACTGCGTCTTGTACCGTTACAAGTGCGAAACTGCTATAATGTGATATTCTCGTTAAAGCGCATGCAAGCATCGTGAAACCTTAAAGAACGATGTCATTTAGCGAGATACAGCGTTCTGTACTGCAATAAGTTGGTGAAAAACTGTGAGGTTATGCAAATATCGTAATTGTGAACGAAACAGTGTAATAGAGCGTTTTTCAATACAAGTACGAATGTTAGGTTAGGTTAAGATATGAACCGTCGTAAAACCGCATTAAACAATGTCACTTAGTGAGATGCAGTGTTTTTCACCATTACAAGTCGGGAACTGCGATATCTAATGTGAAAGCGCTTGCAACCGTCGTTAGGTTAGGTTAGGTTAGGTTAGGTTAGGTTAGGTTAGGTTTTGTTAGGTTAGGTTAGGTTAGGTTAGGTTAGGTTAGGTTAGATTAGGTTAGGTTGGGTTGAGTTGGGTTAGGTTTGGTTAGGTTAGGTTAGGTTGGGTTAGGTTGGGTTAGGTTAGGTTAGGTTAGGTTACGTTAGGTTAGGTTAGGTTACGTTAGGTTAGGTTAGGTTAGGTTACGTTAGGTTAGGTTAGGTTAGGTAAGGATAATTTGGTTAGGTTAGGTAAGGTTAGGTTAGGTTAGGTTAGGTTGGGTTGGGTGTTGTTGGGTTGGGTTGGGTTGGGTTGGGTTAGGTTGGGTTAGGTTAGGTTAGGTTACGTTAGGTTAGGTTAGGTTAGGTTAGGTTAGGTTACGTTAGGTTATGTTAGGTTAGGTTACGTTAGGTTAGGTTAGGTCAGGTAAGGTTAGGTTACGTTAGAATAGGTTAGGTTAGGTTAGGTTACGTTAGGTTAGGTTAAGTTAGGTTAGGTTAGGTTTGGTTAGGTTAGCTTAGGTTAGGTTAGGTTGGGTTGGGTTGGGTTGGGTTAGGTTAGGTTAGGTTAGGTTAGGTTGGGTTAGGTTAGTTTAGGTTAGGTTAGGTTAGGTTAGGTTGGGTTGGGTTGGGTTAGGTTAGGTTAGGTTAGGTTAGGTTAGGTAAGGTTAGGTGAGGTTAGGTTAGGTTACGTTAGGTTAAGGTATGAACCGTCGTAAAACCGCATTAAACAATGTCACTTAGTGAGATGCAGTGTTTTTCACTTTTACAAGTTGGGAACTGTGATATCTAATGTGAAAGCGCTTGAAACTGTCGTATTGTTGTAGAAAGCAATGTAAAGTAGCGAGTAAAACGTTTTCTAACGATAGAAGTGCGAAGGTTATGTTAGGTTGAGTTATGTTAGTTTAAGCTAGGTAGCGTCGTGAAACTACCAAAAACAACGTCATCTAACGAGATAGTGTTGTTTTATTGCGAGTACGAAACTGCGATAGGTGAAATGTAGTGAAAGCACACAAAACGGCATGAACAAGCCAAATACTGCGTGTTGTACCGTTACAAGTGCGAAACTGCTATGTTGTGATATTCTCGTTAAAGTGCATGCAAGCATCGTGAAACCTTAAAGAACGATGTCATTTAGCGAGATACAGCGTTCTGTACTGCAATAAGTTGGTGAAAAACTGTGAGGTTATGCAAATATTCTTATTGTGAACGAAACAGTGTAATAGAGCGTTTTTTAATACAAGTGCGAATGTTAGGTTAGGTTAAGATATGAACCGTCGTAAAACCGCAATAAACAATGTCACTTAGTGAGATGCAGTGTTTTTCACCATTACAAGTCGGGAACTGCGATATCTAATGTGAAAGCGCTTGCAAACGTCGTTAGGTTAGGTTAGGTTAGGTTAGGTTAGGTTACGTTAGGTTAGGTTCGGTTAGGTTTGGTTAGGTTAGGTTAGGTTAGGTTAGGTTAGGGATGTTAGGTAAGGTTTGGTTAGGTTAGGTTAGGTTAGGTTGGGTTAGGTAAGGTTAGGTTAGGTTAAGATATGAACCGCGCTTAAACCGCATTAAACAATGTCACTTAGTGAGATGCTGTGTTTTTCACCATTACAAGTTGGGAACTGCGATATCTAATGTGAAAGCGCATGAAACCGTCGTAATCTTGTAGAAAACATTGTAAAGTAGCGAATAAAACGTTTTCTAACGATAGAAGTGCGAAGGTTCGGTTAGTTTGAGCTAGGTAGCGTCGTGAAACCACCAAAAACGATGTCATCTAACGAGATAGTGTTGTTTTATTGCGAGTACGAAACTGCGATAGGTAAAATATTGGGAAAGCACACAAAATGGCATGAACTAGCCAGATACTGCGTCTTGTACCGTTACAAGTGCGAAACTGCTATAATGTGATATTCTCGTTAAAGCGCATGCAAGCATCGTGAAACCTTAAAGAACGATGTCATTTAGCGAGATACAGCGTTCTGTACTGCAATAAGTTGGTGAAAAACTGTGAGGTTATGCAAATATCGTAATTGTGAACGAAACAGTGTAATAGAGCGTTTTTCAATACAAGTACGAATGTTAGGTTAGGTTAAGATATGAACCGTCGTAAAACCGCATTAAACAATGTCACTTAGTGAGATGCAGTGTTTTTCACCATTACAAGTCGGGAACTGCGATATCTAATGTGAAAGCGCTTGCAACCGTCGTTAGGTTAGGTTAGGTTAGGTTAGGTTAGGTTAGGTTAGGTTTTGTTAGGTTAGGTTAGGTTAGGTTAGGTTAGGTTAGGTTAGATTAGGTTAGGTTGGGTTGAGTTGGGTTAGGTTTGGTTAGGTTAGGTTAGGTTGGGTTAGGTTGGGTTAGGTTAGGTTAGGTTAGGTTACGTTAGGTTAGGTTAGGTTACGTTAGGTTAGGTTAGGTTAGGTTACGTTAGGTTAGGTTAGGTTAGGTAAGGATAATTTGGTTAGGTTAGGTAAGGTTAGGTTAGGTTAGGTTAGGTTGGGTTGGGTGTTGTTGGGTTGGGTTGGGTTGGGTTGGGTTAGGTTGGGTTAGGTTAGGTTAGGTTACGTTAGGTTAGGTTAGGTTAGGTTAGGTTAGGTTACGTTAGGTTATGTTAGGTTAGGTTACGTTAGGTTAGGTTAGGTCAGGTAAGGTTAGGTTACGTTAGAATAGGTTAGGTTAGGTTAGGTTACGTTAGGTTAGGTTAAGTTAGGTTAGGTTAGGTTTGGTTAGGTTAGCTTAGGTTAGGTTAGGTTGGGTTGGGTTGGGTTGGGTTAGGTTAGGTTAGGTTAGGTTAGGTTGGGTTAGGTTAGTTTAGGTTAGGTTAGGTTAGGTTAGGTTGGGTTGGGTTGGGTTAGGTTAGGTTAGGTTAGGTTAGGTTAGGTAAGGTTAGGTGAGGTTAGGTTAGGTTACGTTAGGTTAAGGTATGAACCGTCGTAAAACCGCATTAAACAATGTCACTTAGTGAGATGCAGTGTTTTTCACTTTTACAAGTTGGGAACTGTGATATCTAATGTGAAAGCGCTTGAAACTGTCGTATTGTTGTAGAAAGCAATGTAAAGTAGCGAGTAAAACGTTTTCTAACGATAGAAGTGCGAAGGTTATGTTAGGTTGAGTTATGTTAGTTTAAGCTAGGTAGCGTCGTGAAACTACCAAAAACAACGTCATCTAACGAGATAGTGTTGTTTTATTGCGAGTACGAAACTGCGATAGGTGAAATGTAGTGAAAGCACACAAAACGGCATGAACAAGCCAAATACTGCGTGTTGTACCGTTACAAGTGCGAAACTGCTATGTTGTGATATTCTCGTTAAAGTGCATGCAAGCATCGTGAAACCTTAAAGAACGATGTCATTTAGCGAGATACAGCGTTCTGTACTGCAATAAGTTGGTGAAAAACTGTGAGGTTATGCAAATATTCTTATTGTGAACGAAACAGTGTAATAGAGCGTTTTTTAATACAAGTGCGAATGTTAGGTTAGGTTAAGATATGAACCGTCGTAAAACCGCAATAAACAATGTCACTTAGTGAGATGCAGTGTTTTTCACCATTACAAGTCGGGAACTGCGATATCTAATGTGAAAGCGCTTGCAAACGTCGTTAGGTTAGGTTAGGTTAGGTTAGGTTAGGTTACGTTAGGTTAGGTTCGGTTAGGTTTGGTTAGGTTAGGTTAGGTTAGGTTAGGTTAGGGATGTTAGGTAAGGTTTGGTTAGGTTAGGTTAGGTTAGGTTGGGTTAGGTAAGGTTAGGTTAGGTTAAGATATGAACCGCGCTTAAACCGCATTAAACAATGTCACTTAGTGAGATGCTGTGTTTTTCACCATTACAAGTTGGGAACTGCGATATCTAATGTGAAAGCGCATGAAACCGTCGTAATCTTGTAGAAAACATTGTAAAGTAGCGAATAAAACGTTTTCTAACGATAGAAGTGCGAAGGTTCGGTTAGTTTGAGCTAGGTAGCGTCGTGAAACCACCAAAAACGATGTCATCTAACGAGATAGTGTTGTTTTATTGCGAGTACGAAACTGCGATAGGTAAAATATTGGGAAAGCACACAAAATGGCATGAACTAGCCAGATACTGCGTCTTGTACCGTTACAAGTGCGAAACTGCTATAATGTGATATTCTCGTTAAAGCGCATGCAAGCATCGTGAAACCTTAAAGAACGATGTCATTTAGCGAGATACAGCGTTCTGTACTGCAATAAGTTGGTGAAAAACTGTGAGGTTATGCAAATATCGGAATTGTGAACGAAACAGTGTAATAGAGCGTTTTTCAATACAAGTACGAATGTTAGGTTAGGTTAAGATATGAACCGTCGTAAAACCGCATTAAACAATGTCACTTAGTGAGATGCAGTGTTTTTCACCATTACAAGTCGGGAACTGCGATATCTTATGTGAAAGCGCTTGCAACCGTCGTTAGGTTAGGTTAGGTTAGGTTAGGTTTTGTTAGGTTAGGTTAGGTTAGGTTAGGTTAGATTAGGTTAGGTTGGATTGAGTTGGGTTAGGTTAGGTTAGGTTAGGTTAGGTTGGGTTAGGTTAGGTTAGGTTACGTTACGTTAGGTTAGGTTAGGTTACGTTAGGTTAGGTTAGGTTAGGTTACGTTAGGTTAGGTTAGGTTAGGTAAGGATAATTTGGTTAGGTTAGGTAAGGTTAGGTTAGGTTAGGTTAGGTTGGGTTGGGTGTTGTTGGGTTGGGTTGGGTTGGGTTGGGTTAGGTTGGGTTAGGTTAGGTTAGGTTACGTTAGGTTAGGTTAGGTTAGGTTACGTTAGGTTATGTTAGGTTAGGTTAGGTTACGTTAGGTTAGGTTAGGTCAGGTAAGGTTAGGTTACGTTAGAATAGGTTAGGTTAGGTTAGGTTACGTTAGGTTAGGTTAAGTTAGGTTAGGTTAGGTTTGGTTAGGTTAGCTTAGGTTAGGTTAGGTTGGGTTGGGTTGGGTTGGGTTGGGTTAGGTTAGGTTAGGTTAGGTTGGGTTAGGTTAGTTTAGGTTAGGTTAGGTTAGGTTAGGTTGGGTTGGGTTAGGTTAGGTTAGGTTAGGTTAGGTAAGGTTAGGTTAGGTTAGGTTAGGTTACGTTAGGTTAAGGTATGAACCGTCGTAAAACCGCATTAAACAATGTCACTTAGTGAGATGCAGTGTTTTTCACCTTTACAAGTTGGGAACTGCGATATCTAATGTGAAAGCGCATGAAACCGTCGTAATCTTGTAGAAAACATTGTAAAGTAGCGAATAAAACG
Organism: Rhipicephalus microplus; assembly: GCF_043290135.1. Classification (NCBI taxonomy): domain Eukaryota; kingdom Metazoa; phylum Arthropoda; class Arachnida; order Ixodida; family Ixodidae; genus Rhipicephalus; species Rhipicephalus microplus. The sequence continues at coordinate 239,211,646 of NC_134703.1, forward strand.
TTTTCTAACGATAGAAGTGCGAAGGTTCGGTTAGTTTGAGCTAGGTAGCGTCGTGAAACCACCAAAAACGATGTCATCTAACGAGATAGTGTTGTTTTATTGCGAGTACGAAACTGCGATAGGTGAAATATTGGGAAAGCACAGAAAAAGGCATGAACTAGCCAGATACTGCGTCTTGTGCCGTTACAAGTGCGAAACTGCTTTAATGTGATATTCTCGTTAAAGCGCATGCAAGTATCGTGAAACCTTAAAGAACGATGTCATTTAGCGAGATACAGCGTTCTGAACTGTAATAAGTTGGTGAGAAACTGTGAGGTCAAGCAAATATCGTAATTGTGAACGAAACAGTGTAATTGAGCGTATTTAAATACAAGTGCGAATGTTAGGTTAGGTTGAGATATCAACCGTCGTAAAACCGCATTAAACAATGTCACTTAGTGAGATGTAGTGTTTTGCAACATTACAAGTCGGGAACTACGATATCTAATGTGAAAGCGCATGAAACCGTCGGAATCTTGTAGAAAACATTGTAAAGTTGCGAGTAAAACGTTTTCTAACGATTGAAGTGCGAAGGTTAGCTTGAGTTATGTTAGTTTAAGCTATGTAGCGTCGTGAGACCACCAAAAAGGACGTCATCTAACGAGATAGTGTTGTTTTATTGCATGTACGTAACTGCAATAGGTGAAATGTTGTGAAAGTACACAAAACGGCTTGAACAAGCCAGATACTGCGTGTTGTACCGTTACAAGTGCGAAACTGCTATAATGTGATATTCTTGTTAAAGCGCATGCAAGCATCGTGAAACCTTAAAGAACGATGTCATTTAGCGAGATACAGCGTTCTGTACTGCAATAAGTTGGTGAAAAACTGT